>NW_027490853.1:0-40636 GCF_050948175.1 Xylocopa sonorina | reverse complement strand
AAACGCTATTTCCCTGCAAGGAAGTGTCGCATTTACATTCATTTGAAGTGTAGACGAGGAATACATGACACTTCGCAAATCATATTATATCTTACCATGAAACAGAGAAATGAGATGCGATATCGCGTTTTAAGAATCATTAGAAATCTATTGCTACGATACGTAGACATCAGCAGACGCTATTTCATTGGAAGGAAGTGTCGCATTTACATTCATTTGAAGTGTGGACGAGGAATAAGTGACACTTCGCAAATCATATTATATCTTTCCATGAAACATAGAAATGAGATGCGATATCGCGTTTTATGAAGCATTAGAACTCTATCGCTACGATACCTAGACATCTCCAGACACTATTTCCTAGCAAGGAAGTGTCGCATTTTCATTCATTTGAAGTGTAGACGAGGAACACATAACACTTCGCAAATCATATTATATCTTACCATGAAACATAGAAATGAGATGCGATATCAAGTTTTAAGAATCATAAGAACTCTATTGCTACGATACGTAGACATCTGCAATCGCTATTCCTTGCAAGGAAGTGTCGCAGTTACTTTCATTTGAATCGTAGACGAGGAATACATAACACTTCGCAAATTATATTATATCTTACCATGAAACATAGAAATGAGATGCGATATCGCGTTCTAGGAAGCATTAGAACTCTATTGCTACTATACCTAGACATTTGCAAACGCTATTTCCTTGCAAGGAAGTGTCGCATTTACATTCATATGAAGTGTAGACGAGGAATACATAACACTCCGCAAATCATATTATATCTTACCATGAAACATAGAAATGAGATGCGATATCGCGTTTTAAGAAGCATTAGAACTCTATCGCTACGATACCTAGACATCTGCAGACGCTATTTCCTGGCAAGGAAGTGTCGCATTTACATTCATTTGAATCGTAGACGAGGAATGCATAACACTTTGCAATGAATATTATATCTTATCATGAAACATAGATATGGGATGCAATATCTCGTTTTAAGAAGCATTTGAACTCTATTGCTTCGATACGTAGACATCTGCAAACGCTATTTCCTTGCAAGGAAGTGTCGCATTTACATTCATTTGAAGTGTAGACGAGGAATACATAACACTTCGCAAATCATATTATATCTTACCATGAAACATAGAAATGAGATGCGATATCAAGTTTTAAGAATCATAAGAACTCTATTGCTACGATACGTAGACATCTGCAAACGCTATTTCCTTGCAAGGAAGTGTCGCATTTACACTCATTTGAATCGTATACGAGAAATGCATAACACTTCGCAATTAATATTATATCTTATCATGAAACAAAGATATGAGATGCAATATCTCGTTTTAAGAAGCATTTGAACTCTATTGCTACGATACCTAGACATCTGCAGACGCTATTTCATTGGAAGGAAGTGTCGCATTTACATTCATTTGAAGTGTGGACGAGGAATAAATGACACTTCGCAAATCATATTATATCTTTCCATGAAACATAGAAATGAGATGCGATATCGCGTTTTATGAAGCATTAGAACTCTATCGCTACGATACCTAGACATCTCCAGACACTATTTCCTAGCAAGGAAGTGTCGCATTTTCATTCATTTGAAGTGTAGACGAGGAACACATAACACTTCGCAAATCATATTATATCTTACCATGAAACATAGAAATGAGATGCGATATCAAGTTTTAAGAATCATAAGAACTCTATTGCTACGATACGTAGACATCTGCAATCGCTATTTCCTTGCAAGGAAGTGTCGCAGTTACTTTCATTTGAATCGTAGACGAGGAATACATAACACTTCGCAAATTATATTATATCTTACCATGAAACATAGAAATGAGATGCGATATCGCGTTCTAGGAAGCATTAGAACTCTATTGCTACTATACCTAGACATCTGCAAACGCTATTTCCTTGCAAGGACGTGTCGCATTTACGTTCATTTGAATCATAGACGAGGAATGCATAACACTTCGCAATGAATATTATATCTTATCATGAAACATAAATATGAGATGCAATATCTCGTTTTAAGAAGCATTTGAACTCTATTGCTTCGATACGTAGACATTTGCAAACGCTATTTCTTTGCAAGGAAGTGTCGCATTTACATTCATTTGAAGTGTAGACGAGGAATACATAACACATGGCAAATAATATTATATCTTACCATGAAACATAGAACTGAGATGCGATATCGCGTTTTAAGAAGCATTAGAACTCTATTGCTACGATACCTAGACATCTGCAAACGCTATTTCCTTGCAAGGAAGTGTCGCATTTACATTCATTTGAATCGTAGACGAGGAATGCATAACACTTCGCAATGAATATTAAATCCTACCATGAAACATAGAAATGAGATGCGATATCGCGTTTTAAGAATCATATGAACTCTATTGCTACGATACGTAGACATCTGCAATCGCTATTTCCTTGCAAGGAAGTGTCGCATTTACTTTCATTTGAATCGCAGACGAGGAATGCATAACACTTCGCAATGAATATTATATCTTACCATGAAACATAGAAATGAGATGCAATACCTCGTTTTAAGAAACATTTGAACTCAATTGCTTCGGTACGTAGAAATCTGCAAACGCTATTTCCTTGCAAGGAAGTGTCGCATTCACATTTATTTGAAGTGTAGACGAGGAATACATAACACTTCGCAAGTCATATTATATCTTACCATGAAACATAGAAATGAGATGCGATATCGCGTTTTATGAAGCATTAGAACTCTACTGCTACGATAGGTAGACATATGCAAACGCTATTTCCTTGCAAGGAAGTGTCGCATTTACATTCATTTGATGTGTAGACGAGGAATACATCACACTTCGCGAATCATATTATATCTTACCATGAAACAAAGAAATGAGATGCGATATCGCGTTTTAAGAATCATTAGAAATCTATTGCTACGATACGTAGACATCAGCAGACGCTATTTCATTGGAAGGAAGTGTCGCATTTACATTCATTTGAATCGTATACGAGGAATGCATAACACTTCGCAATGAATATTATATCTTATCATGAAACATAGATATGAGATGCAATATCTCGTTTTAAGAAGCATTTGTACTCTATTGCTTCGATACGTAGACATCTGCAAACGCTATTTCCCTGCAAGGAAGTGTCGCATTTACATTCATTTGAAGTGTAGACGAGGAATACATAACACTCCGCAAATCATATTATATCTTACCATGAAACATAGAAATGAGATGCGATATCGCGTTTTAAGAAGTATTAGAACTCTATCGCTACGATACCTAGACATCTGCAGACGCTATTTCCTGGCAAGGAAGTGTCGCATTTACATTCATTTGAATCGTAGACGAGGAATGCATAACACTTTGCAATGAATATTATATCTTATCATGAAACATAGATATGGGATGCAATATCTCGTTTTAAGAAGCATTTGAACTCTATTGCTTCGATACGTAGACATCTGCAAACGCTATTTCCTTGCAAGGAAGTGTCGCATTTACATTCATTTGAAGTGTAGACGAGGAATACATAACACTTCGCAAATCATATTATATCTTACCATGAAACATAGAAATGAGATGCGATATCAAGTTTTAAGAATCATAAGAACTCTATTGCTACGATACGTAGACATCTGCAAACGCTATTTCCTTGCAAGGAAGTGTCGCATTTACACTCATTTGAATCGTATACGAGAAATGCATAACACTTCGCAATTAATATTATATCTTATCATGAAACAAAGATATGAGATGCAATATCTCGTTTTAAGAAGCATTTGAACTCTATTGCTACGATACCTAGACATCTGCAGACGCTGTTTCCTAGCAAGGAAGTGTCGCATTTACATTCACTTGAAGTGTAGACGAGGAATACATGACACTTCGCAAATCATATTATATCTTACCATGAAACATAGAAATGAAATGCGATATCGCGTTTTAAGAAGCATTAGAACTCTATTGCTACGATAGGTAGACATCTGCAAACGCTATTTCCTTGCAAGGAAGTGTCGCATTTACATTCATATGAAGTGTAGACGAGGAATACATAACACTCCGCAAATCATATTATATCTTACCATGAAACATAGAAATGAGATGCGATATCGCGTTTTAAGAAGCATTAGAACTCTATCGCTACGATACCTAGACATCTGCAGACGCTATTTCCTGGCAAGGAAGTGTCGCATTTACATTCATTTGAATCGTAGACGAGGAATGCATAACACTTTGCAATGAATATTATATCTTATCATGAAACATAGATATGGGATGCAATATCTCGTTTTAAGAAGCATTTGAACTCTATTGCTTCGATACGTAGACATCTGCAAACGCTATTTCCTTGCAAGGAAGTGTCGCATTTACATTCATTTGAAGTGTAGACGAGGAATACATAACACTTCGCAAATCATATTATATCTTACCATGAAACATAGAAATGAGATTCGATATCGCGTTTTAAGAATCATAAGAACACTATTGCTTCGATACGTAGACATCTGCAAACGCTATTTCCCTGCAAGGAAGTGTCGCATTTACATTCATTTGAAGTGTAGACGAGGAATACATGACACTTCGCAAATCATATTATATCTTACCATGAAACAGAGAAATGAGATGCGATATCGCGTTTTAAGAATCATTAGAAATCTATTGCTACGATACGTAGACATCAGCAGACGCTATTTCATTGGAAGGAAGTGTCGCATTTACATTCATTTGAAGTGTGGACGAGGAATAAATGACACTTCGCAAATCATATTATATCTTTCCATGAAACATAGAAATGAGATGCGATATCGCGTTTTATGAAGCATTAGAACTCTATCGCTACGATACCTAGACATCTCCAGACACTATTTCCTAGCAAGGAAGTGTCGCATTTTCATTCATTTGAAGTGTAGACGAGGAACACATAACACTTCGCAAATCATATTATATCTTACCATGAAACATAGAAATGAGATGCGATATCAAGTTTTAAGAATCATAAGAACTCTATTGCTACGATACGTAGACATCTGCAATCGCTATTCCCTTGCAAGGAAGTGTCGCAGTTACTTTCATTTGAATCGTAGACGAGGAATACATAACACTTCGCAAATTATATTATATCTTACCATGAAACATAGAAATGAGATGCGATATCGCGTTCTAGGAAGCATTAGAACTCTATTGCTACTATACCTAGACATCTGCAAACGCTATTTCCTTGCAAGGACGTGTCGCATTTACGTTAATTTGAATCATAGACGAGGAATGCATAACACTTCGCAATGAATATTATATCTTATCATGAAACATAAATATGAGATGCAATATCTCGTTTTAAGAAGCATTTGAACTCTATTGCTTCGATACGTAGACATTTGCAAACGCTATTTCTTTGCAAGGAAGTGTCGCATTTACATTCATTTGAAGTGTAGACGAGGAATACATAACACATGGCAAATAATATTATATCTTACCATGAAACGTAGAACTGAGATGCGATATCGCGTTTTAAGAAGCATTAGAACTCTATTGCTACGATACCTAGACATCTGCAAACGCTATTTCCTTGCAAGGAAGTGTCGCATTTACATTCATTTGAATCGTAGACGAGGAATGCATAACACTTCGCAATGAATATTAAATCCTACCATGAAACATAGAAATGAGATGCGATATCGCGTTTTAAGAATCATATGAACTCTATTGCTACGATACGTAGACATCTGCAATCGCTATTTCCTTGCAAGGAAGTGTCGCATTTACTTTCATTTGAATCGCAGACGAGGAATGCATAACACTTCGCAATGAATATTATATCTTACCATGAAACATAGAAATGAGATGCAATACCTCGTTTTAAGAAACATTTGAACTCAATTGCTTCGGTACGTAGAAATCTGCAAACGCTATTTCCTTGCAAGGAAGTGTCGCATTCACATTTATTTGAAGTGTAGACGAGGAATACATAACACTTCGCAAGTCATATTATATCTTACCATGAAACATAGAAATGAGATGCGATATCGCGTTTTATGAAGCATTAGAACTCTACTGCTACGATAGGTAGACATATGCAAACGCTATTTCCTTGCAAGGAAGTGTCGCATTTACATTCATTTGATGTGTAGACGAGGAATACATCACACTTCGCGAATCATATTATATCTTACCATGAAACAAAGAAATGAGATGCGATATCGCGTTTTAAGAATCATTAGAAATCTATTGCTACGATACGTAGACATCAGCAGACGCTATTTCATTGGAAGGAAGTGTCGCATTTACATTCATTTGAATCGTATACGAGGAATGCATAACACTTCGCAATGAATATTATATCTTATCATGAAACATAGATATGAGATGCAATATCTCGTTTTAAGAAGCATTTGAACTCTATTGCTTCGATACGTAGACATCTGCAAACGCTATTTCCCTGCAAGGAAGTGTCGCATTTACATTCATTTGAAGTGTAGACGAGGAATACATAACACTCCGCAAATCATATTATATCTTACCATGAAACATAGAAATGAGATGCGATATCGCGTTTTAAGAAGTATTAGAACTCTATCGCTACGATACCTAGACATCTGCAGACGCTATTTCCTGGCAAGGAAGTGTCGCATTTACATTCATTTGAATCGTAGACGAGGAATGCATAACACTTTGCAATGAATATTATATCTTATCATGAAACATAGATATGGGATGCAATATCTCGTTTTAAGAAGCATTTGAACTCTATTGCTTCGATACGTAGACATCTGCAAACGCTATTTCCTTGCAAGGAAGTGTCGCATTTACATTCATTTGAATCGTAGACGAGGAATGCATAACAATTCGCAATGAATATTATATCTTATCATGAAACATAGATATGAGATGCAATATCTCGTTTTAAGAAGCATTTGAACTCTATTGCTTCGATACGTAGACATCTGCAAACGCTATTTCCCTGCAAGGAAGTGTCGCATTTACATTCATTTGAAGTGTAGACGAGGAATACATGACACTTCGCAAATCATATAATATGTTACCATGAAACAAAGAAATGAGATGCGATATCGCGTTTTAAGAATCATTAGAAATCTATTGCTACGATACGTAGACATCAGCAGACGCTATTTCATTGGAAGGAAGTGTCGCATTTACATTCATTTGAAGTGTGGACGAGGAATAAATGACACTTCGCAAATCATATTATATCTTACCATGAAACATAGAAATGAGATTCGATATCGCGTTTTAAGAAGCATTAGAACTCTATTGCTACGATACGTAGACATCTGCAGACGCTATTTCCTTGCTAGGAAGTGTCGCATTTTCATTCATTTGAAGTGTAGACGAGGAATACATAACACTTCGCAAATCATGTTATATCTTACCATGAAACATAGAAATGAGATGCGATATCGCGTTTTAAGAATCATATGAACTCTATTGCTACGATACCTAGACATCTGCAAACGCTCTTTCCTTGCAAGGAAGTGTCGCATTAACATTCATATGAAGTGTAGACGAGGAATACATAACACTTCGCAAATAATATTATATCTTACCATGAAACATAGAAATGAGATTCGATATCGCGTTTTAAGAAGCATTAGAACTCTATTGCTACGATACGTAGACATCTGCAAACGCTATTTCCTTGCAAGGAAGTGTCGCATTTACACTCATTTGAATCGTATACGAGAAATGCATAACACTTCGCAATGAATATTATATCTTATCATGAAACAAAGATATGAGATGCAATATCTCGTTTTAAGAAGCATTTGAACTCTATTGCTACGATACCTAGACATCTGCAGACGCTGTTTCCTAGCAAGGAAGTGTCGCATTTACATTCATTTGAAGTGTAGACGAGGAATACATGACACTTCGCAAATCATATTATATCTTACCATGAAACATAGAAATGAAATGCGATATCGCGTTTTAAGAAGCATTAGAACTCTATTGCTACGATAGGTAGACATCTGCAAACGCTATTTCCTTGCAAGGAAGTGTCGCATTTACATTCATATGAAGTGTAGACGAGGAATACATAACACTCCGCAAATCATATTATATCTTACCATGAAACATAGAAATGAGATGCGATATCGCGTTTTAAGAAGCATTAGAACTCTACCGCTACGATACCTAGACGTCTGCAGACGCTATTTCCTGGCAAGGAAGTGTCGCATTTACATTCATTTGAATCGTAGACGAGGAATGCATAACACTTTGCAATGATTATTATATCTTATCATGAAACATAGATATGGGATGCAATATCTCGTTTTAAGAAGCATTTGAACTCTATTGCTTCGATACGTAGACATCTGCAAACGCTATTTCCTTGCAAGGAAGTGTCGCATTTACATTCATTTGAAGTGTAGACGAGGAATACATAACACTTCGCAAATCATATTATATCTTACCATGAAACATAGAAATGAGATTCGATATCGCGTTTTAAGAATCATAAGAACTCTATTGCTACTATACGTAGACATCTGCAAACGCTATTTCCTTGCAAGGAAGTGTCGCATTTACATTCATTTTAATCGTAGACGAGGAATGCATAACAATTCGCAATGAATATTATATCTTACCATGAAACAAAGAAATGAGATGCGATATCGCGTTTTAAGAATCATTAGAAATCTATTGCTACGATACGTAGACATCAGCAGACGCTATTTCATTGGAAGGAAGTGTCGCATTTACATTCATTTGAATCGTATACGAGGAATGCATAACACTTCGCAATGAATATTATATCTTATCATGAAACATAGATATGAGATGCAATATCTCGTTTTAAGAAGCATTTGAACTCTATTGCTACGATACCTAGACATCTGCAAACACTATTTCCTTGCAAGGAAGTGTCGCATTTACATTCATTTGAATCGTAGACGAGGAATGCATAACACTGCGCAATGAATATTATATCTTACCATGAAACATAGAAATGAGATCCGATATCGAGTTTTAAGAAGCATTAGAAATCTATTGCTACGATACGTAGACATCTGCAAACGCTATTTCCTTGCAAGGAAGTGTCGCATTTACATTCAGCTGAAGTGTAGACGAGTAATACATGACACTTCGCAAATCATATTATATCTTTCCATGAAACATAGAAATGAGATGCGATATCGCGTTTTATGAAGCATTAGAACTCTATCGCTACGATAACTAGACATCTCCAGACACTATTTCCTAGCAAGGAAGCGTCGCATTTACATTCATTTGAAGTGTAGACGAGGAATACATAACACTTCGCAAATCATATTATATCTTACCATGAAACATAGAAATGAGATGCGATATCAAGTTTTAAGAATCATAAGAACTCTATTGCTACGATACGTAGACATCTGCAAACGCTATTTCCTTGCAAGGAAGTGTCGCATTTACACTCATTTGAATCGTATACGAGAAATGCATAACACTTCGCAATGAATATTATATCTTATCATGAAACAAAGATATGAGATGCAATATCTCGTTTTAAGAAGCATTTGAACTCTATTGCTACGATACCTAGACATCTGCAGACGCTGTTTCCTAGCAAGGAAGTGTCGCATTTACTTTCATTTGAAGTGTAGACGAGGAATACATGACACTTCGCAAATCATATTATATCTTACCATGAAACATAGAAATGAAATGCGATATCGCGTTTTAAGAAGCATTAGAACTCTATTGCTACGATAGGTAGACATCTGCAAACGCTATTTCCTTGCAAGGAAGTGTCGCATTTACATTCATATGAAGTGTAGACGAGGAATACATAACACTCCGCAAATCATATTATATCTTACCATGAAACATAGAAATGAGATGCGATATCGCGTTTTAAGAAGCATTAGAACTCTACCGCTACGATACCTAGACGTCTGCAGACGCTATTTCCTGGCAAGGAAGTGTCGCATTTACATTCATTTGAATCGTAGACGAGGAATGCATAACACTTTGCAATGATTATTATATCTTATCATGAAACATAGATATGGGATGCAATATCTCGTTTTAAGAAGCATTTGAACTCTATTGCTTCGATACGTAGACATCTGCAAGCGCTATTTCCTTGCAAGGAAGTGTCGCATTTACATTCATTTGAAGTGTAGACGAGGAATACATAACACTTCGCAAATCATATTATATCTTACCATGAAACATAGAAATGAGATTCGATATCGCGTTTTAAGAATCATAAGAACTCTATTGCTACTATACGTAGACATCTGCAAACGCTATTTCCTTGCAAAGAAGTGTCGCATTTACATTCATTTTAATCGTAGACGAGGAATGCATAACAATTCGCAATGAATATTATATCTTATCATGAAACATAGATATGAGATGCAATATCTCGTTTTAAGAAGCATTTGAACTCTATTGCTTCGATACGTAGACATCTGCAAACGCTATTTCCCTGCAAGGAAGTGTCGCATTTACATTCATTTGAAGTGTAGACGAGGAATACATGACACTTCGCAAATCATATTATATCTTACCATGAAACAAAGAAATGAGATGCGATATCGCGTTTTAAGAATCATTAGAAATCTATTGCTACGATACGTAGACATCAGCAGACGCTATTTCATTGGAAGGAAGTGTCGCATTTACATTCATTTGAATCGTATACGAGGAATGCATAACACTTCGCAATGAATATTATATCTTATCATGAAACATAGATATGAGATGCAATATCTCATTTTAAGAAGCATTTGAACTCTATTGCTACGATACCTAGACATCTGCAAACACTATTTCCTTGCAAGGAAGTGTCGCATTTACATTCATTTGAATCGTAGACGAGGAATGCATAACACTTCGCAATGAATATTATATCTTACCATGAAACATAGAAATGAGATCCGATATCGAGTTTTAAGAAGCATTAGAAATCTATTGCTACGATACGTAGACATCTGCAAACACTATTTCCTTGCAAGGAAGTGTCGCATTTACATTCGTATGAAGTGTAGACGAGGAATACATAACACTTCGCAAATAATATTATATCTTACCATGAAACATAGAAATGAGATTCGATATCGCGTTTTAAGAAGCATTAGAACTCTATTGCTACGATACGTAGACATCTGCAAACGCTATTTCCTTGCTAGGAAGTGTCGCATTTTCATTCATTTGAAGTGTAGGCGAGAAATGCATAACACTTCGCAAATCATGTTATATCTTACCATGAAACATAGAAATGAGATGCGATATCGTGTTTTAAGAATCATATGAACTCTATTGCTACGATACGTAGACATCTGCAATCGCTATTTCCTTGCAAGGAAGTGTCGCAGTTACTTTCATTTGAATCGTAGACGAGGAATACATAACACTTCGCAAATCATATTATATCTTACCATGAAACATAGAAATGAGATGCGATATCGCGTTTTAGGAAGCATTAGAACTCTATTGCTACTATACCTAGACATCTGCAAACGCTATTTCCTTGCAAGGACGTGTCGCATTTACGTTCATTTGAATCATAGACGAGGAATGCATAACACTTCGCAATGAATATTATATCTTATCATGAAACATAAATATGAGATGCAATATCTCGTTTTAAGAAGCATTTGAACTCTATTGCTTCGATACGTAGACATTTGCAAACGCTATTTCTCTGCAAGGAAGTGTCGCATTTACATTCATTTGAAGTGTAGACGAGGAATACATAACACTTGGCAAATCATATTATATCTTACCATGAAACATAGAACTGAGATGCGATATCGCGTTTTAAGAAGCATTAGAACTCTATTGCTACGATACCTAGATATCTGTAAACGCTATTTCCTTGCAAGGAAGTGTCGCATTTACATTCATTTGAATAGTAGACGAGGAATGCATAACACTTCGCAATGAATATTAAATCTTACCATGAAACATAGAAATGTGATGCGATATCGCGTTTTAAGAATCATATGAACTCTATTGCTACGATACGTAGACATCTGCAATCGCTATTTCCTTGCAAGGAAGTGTCGCATTTACTTTCATTTGAATCGCAGACGAGGAATGCATAACACTTCGCAATGAATATTATATCTTATCATGAAACATAGAAATGAGATGCAATATCTCGTTTTAAGAAGCATTTGAACTCAATTGCTTCTGTACGTAGACACCTGCAAACGCTATTTCCTTGCAAGGAAGTGTCGCATTCACATTTGTTTGAAGTGTAGACGAGGAATACATAACACTTCGCAAGTCATATTATATCTTACCATGAAACATAGAAATGAGATGCGATATCGCGTTTTAAGAAGCATTAGAACTCTACTGCTATGATAGGTAGACATATGCAAACGCTATTTCCTTGCAAGGAAGTGTCGCATTTACATTCATATGAAGTGTAGACGAGGAATACATAACACTTTGCAATGAATATTATATCTTATCATGAAACATAGATATGGGATGCAATATCTCGTTTTAAGAAGCATTTGAACTCTATTGCTACGATACGTAGACATCTGCAAACGCTATTTCCTTGCAAGGAAGTGTCGCATTTACATTCATTTGAAGTGTAGACGAGGAATACATAACACTTCGCAAATCATATTATATCTTACCATGAAACATAGAAATGAGATTCGATATCGCGTTTTAAGAATCATAAGAACTCTATTGCTACTATACGTAGACATCTGCAAACGCTATTTCCTTGCAAGGAAGTGTCGCATTTACATTCATTTGAAGTGTAGACGAGGAATACATAACACTTCGCAAATCATATTATATCTTACCATGAAACATAGAAATGAGATTCGATATCGCGTTTTAAGAATCATAAGAACTCTATTGCTACTATACGTAGACATCTGCAAACGCTATTTCCTTGCAAGGAAGTGTCGCATTTACATTCATTTGAATCGTAGACGAGGAATGCATAACAATTCGCAATGAATATTATATCTTATCATGAAACATAGATATGAGATGCAATATCTCGTTTTAAGAAGCATTTGAACTCTATTGCTTCGATACGTAGACATCTGCAAACGCTATTTCCCTGCAAGGAAGTGTCGCATTTACATTCATTTGAAGTGTGGACGAGGAATAAATGACACTTCGCAAATCATATTATATCTTACCATGAAACATAGAAATGAGATTCGATATCGCGTTTTAAGAAGCATTAGAACTCTATTGCTACGATACGTAGACATCTGCAGACGCTATTTCCTTGCTAGGAAGTGTCGCATTTTCATTCATTTGAAGTGTAGACGAGGAATACATAACACTTCGCAAATCATGTTATATCTTACCATGAAACATAGAAATGAGATGCGATATCGCGTTTTAAGAATCATATGAACTCTATTGCTACGATACCTAGACATCTGCAAACGCTCTTTCCTTGCAAGGAAGTGTCGCATTAACATTCATATGAAGTGTAGACGAGGAATACATAACACTTCGCAAATAATATTATATCTTACCATGAAACATAGAAATGAGATGCGATATCGCGTTTTAGGAAGCATTAGAACTCTATTGCTACGATACCTAGACATCTGCAAACGCTATTTCCTTGCAAGGAAGTGTCGCATTTACATTCATTTGAAGTGTAGACGAGGAATACATAACACTTTGCAAATCATGTTATATCTTACCATGAAACATAGAAATGAGATGCGATATCGTGTTTTAAGAATCATATGAACTCTATTGCTACGATACGTAGACATCTGCAATCGCTATTTCCTTGCAAGGAAGTGTCGCAGTTACTTTCATTTGAATCGTAGACGAGGAATACATAACACTTCGCAAATCATATTATATCTTACCATGAAACATAGAAATGAGATGCGATATCGCGTTTTAGGAAGCATTAGAACTCTATTGCTACTATACCTAGACATCTGCAAACGCTATTTCCTTGCAAGGACGTGTCGCATTTACGTTCATTTGAATCATAGACGAGGAATGCATAACACTTCGCAATGAATATTATATCTTATCATGAAACATAAATATGAGATGCAATATCTCGTTTTAAGAAGCATTTGAACTCTATTGCTTCGATACGTAGACATTTGCAAACGCTATTTCTCTGCAAGGAAGTGTCGCATTTACATTCATTTGAAGTGTAGACGAGGAATACATAACACTTGGCAAATCATATTATATCTTACCATGAAACATAGAACTGAGATGCGATATCGCGTTTTAAGAAGCATTAGAACTCTATTGCTACGATACCTAGATATCTGTAAACGCTATTTCCTTGCAAGGAAGTGTCGCATTTACATTCATTTGAATAGTAGACGAGGAATGCATAACACTTCGCAATGAATATTAAATCTTACCATGAAACATAGAAATGTGATGCGATATCGCGTTTTAAGAATCATATGAACTCTATTGCTACGATACGTAGACATCTGCAATCGCTATTTCCTTGCAAGGAAGTGTCGCATTTACTTTCATTTGAATCGCAGACGAGGAATGCATAACACTTCGCAATGAATATTATATCTTATCATGAAACATAGAAATGAGATGCAATATCTCGTTTTAAGAAGCATTTGAACTCAATTGCTTCTGTACGTAGACACCTGCAAACGCTATTTCCTTGCAAGGAAGTGTCGCATTCACATTTGTTTGAAGTGTAGACGAGGAATACATAACACTTCGCAAGTCATATTATATCTTACCATGAAACATAGAAATGAGATGCGATATCGCGTTTTAAGAAGCATTAGAACTCTACTGCTATGATAGGTAGACATATGCAAACGCTATTTCCTTGCAAGGAAGTGTCGCATTTACATTCATTTGAAGTGTAGACGAGGAATACATGACACTTCGCAAATCATATTATATCTTACCATGAAACATAGAAATGAAATGCGATATCGCGTTTTAAGAAGCATTAGAACTCTATTGCTACGATAGGTAGACATCTGCAAACGCTATTTCCTTGCAAGGAAGTGTCGCATTTACATTCATATGAAGTGTAGACGAGGAATACATAACACTTTGCAATGAATATTATATCTTATCATGAAACATAGATATGGGATGCAATATCTCGTTTTAAGAAGCATTTGAACTCTATTGCTACGATACGTAGACATCTGCAAACGCTATTTCCTTGCAAGGAAGTGTCGCATTTACATTCATTTGAAGTGTAGACGAGGAATACATAACACTTCGCAAATCATATTATATCTTACCATGAAACATAGAAATGAGATTCGATATCGCGTTTTAAGAATCATAAGAACTCTATTGCTACTATACGTAGACATCTGCAAACGCTATTTCCTTGCAAGGAAGTGTCGCATTTACATTCATTTGAAGTGTAGACGAGGAATACATAACACTTCGCAAATCATATTATATCTTACCATGAAACATAGAAATGAGATTCGATATCGCGTTTTAAGAATCATAAGAACTCTATTGCTACTATACGTAGACATCTGCAAACGCTATTTCCTTGCAAGGAAGTGTCGCATTTACATTCATTTGAATCGTAGACGAGGAATGCATAACAATTCGCAATGAATATTATATCTTATCATGAAACATAGATATGAGATGCAATATCTCGTTTTAAGAAGCATTTGAACTCTATTGCTTCGATACGTAGACATCTGCAAACGCTATTTCCCTGCAAGGAAGTGTCGCATTTACATTCATTTGAAGTGTAGACGAGGAATACATGACACTTCGCAAATCATATTATATCTTACCATGAAACAAAGAAATGAGATGCGATATCGCGTTTTAAGAATCATTAGAAATCTATTGCTACGATACGTAGACATCAGCAGACGCTATTTCATTGGAAGGAAGTGTCGCATTTACATTCATTTGAAGTGTGGACGAGGAATAAATGACACTTCGCAAATCATATTATATCTTACCATGAAACATAGAAATGGGATTCGATATCGCGTTTTAAGAAGCATTAGAACTCTATTGCTACGATACGTAGACATCTGCAGACGCTATTTCCTTGCTAGGAAGTGTCGCATTTTCATTCATTTGAAGTGTAGACGAGGAATACATAACACTTCGCAAATCATGTTATATCTTACCATGAAACATAGAAATGAGATGCGATATCGCGTTTTAAGAATCATATGAACACTATTGCTACGATACCTAGACATCTGCAAACGCTCTTTCCTTGCAAGGAAGTGTCGCATTAACATTCATATGAAGTGTAGACGAGGAATACATAACACTTCGCAAATAATATTATATCTTACCATGAAACATAGAAATGAGATGCGATATCGCGTTTTAGGAAGCATTAGAACTCTATTGCTACGATACCTAGACATCTGCAAACGCTATTTCCTTGCAAGGAAGTGTCGCATTTACATTCATTTGAAGTGTAGACGAGGAATACATAACACTTTGCAAATCATATTATATCTTACGATGAAACATAGAAATGAGATGCGACATCGGGTTTTAAGAATCATAAGAACTCTATTGCTACGATACATAGACAGCTGCAAACGCTCTTTCCTTGCAAGGAAGTGTAGCATTAACATTCGTATGAAGTGTAGACGAGGAATACATAACACTTCGCAAATAATATTATATCTTACCATGAAACATAGAAATGAGATTCGATATCGCGTTTTAAGAAGCATTAGAACTCTATTGCTACGATACGTAGACATCTGCAAACGCTATTTCCTTGCTAGGAAGTGTCGCATTTTCATTCATTTGAAGTGTAGACGAGAAATGCATAACACTTCGCAAATCATGTTATATCTTACCATGAAACATAGAAATGAGATGCGATATCGCGTTTTAAGAATCATATGAACTCTATTGCTACGATACGTAGACATCTGCAATCGCTATTTCCTTGCAAGGAAGTGTCGCATTTACTTTCATTTGAATCGCAGACGAGGAATGCATAACACTTCGCAATGAATATTATATCTTATCATGAAACATAGAAATGAGATGCAATATCTCGTTTTAAGAAGCATTTGAACTCAATTGCTTCGGTACGTAGACATCTGCAAACGCTATTTCCTTGCAAGGAAGTGTCGCATTAACATTCATATGAAGTGTAGACGAGGAATACATAACACTTCGCAAATAATATTATATCTTACCATGAAACATAGAAATGAGATGCGATATCGCGTTCTAGGAAGCATTAGAACTCTATTGCTACGATACGTAGACATCTGCAAACGCTATTTCCTAGCAAGGAAGTGTCGCATTCACATTCATTTGAAGTTTAGACGTGGACTACATAACACTTCGCAATGAATATAACATCTTATCATGAAACATAGAAATGAGATGCGATATCACGTTCCAAGAAGCACTAAAACTCCATCCCTACGATACGTAGACATCTGCAAAGGCTATTTCCTAGCAAGGAAGTGTCGCATTCACATTCATTTGAAGTGTAGTCGTGTACTACATAACACTTCGTAAATCATACCATATCTTACCATGAAACATAGAAATGAGATGCGATATCGCGCTTTAAGAAGCATTAGATCTCTATTGCTACGATACGTTGACATCTGCAAACGCTATTTCCTAGCAAGGAAGTGTCGCATTTACATTCATTTGAAGTGTAGACGAGAAATACATAACACTTCGCAATGAATATTACATCTTGTCATGAAACATGGAAATGAGATGCGATATCGCGTTTTAAGAAGCACTAGAACTCTATTGCTACGACAGGTAGACATCTGCAAACGCTATTTCCTAGCAAGGAAGTATCGCATTTACATTCATTTGAAGAGTAAAAGAGGAATACATAACACTTCGCAAATCATATTATATCCTACCATGAAACATTGAAATGAGATGCGATATCGCTTTTTAAGAATCATAAGAACTCTATTGCTACGATACGTAGACATCTGCAAACGCTATTTCCTTGCAAGGAAGTGTGGCATTTACATTCATTTGAAGTGTAGACGGGGAATACATGACACTTCGCAAATCATATTATATCTTACCATGAAACATAGAAATGTGATGCGATATCGCGTTTTAAGAAGCATTGGAAATCTATTGCTACGTTACGTAGACATCTGCAAACGCTATATCCTAGCGAGGAAGTGTCGCAATCACATTCATTTGAAGTGTAGACGAGGAATACATAACACTTCGCAAATCATATTATATCCTACCATGAAACATAGAAATGAGATGCGATATCGCGTTTTAAGAAGTATTGGAACACTATTGCTA
The DNA here is from genome assembly GCF_050948175.1 of Xylocopa sonorina. Taxonomy (NCBI): domain Eukaryota; kingdom Metazoa; phylum Arthropoda; class Insecta; order Hymenoptera; family Apidae; genus Xylocopa; species Xylocopa sonorina. The sequence goes on along the minus strand of NW_027490853.1, from coordinate 22,385 downwards.
AGATAGGTAGACATTTGCAAACGCTATTTCCTTGCAAGGAAGTGTCGCATTTACATTCATTTGAAGTGTAGACGAGGAATACATAACACTTCGCAAATCATATTATATCTTACCATGAAACATAGATACGAGATGCAATATCTCGTTTTAAGAAGCATTTGAACTCTATTGCTTCGATACGTAGACATCTGCAAACGCTATTTCCCTGCAAGGAAGTGTCGCATTTACATTCATTTGAAGTGTGGACGAGGAATAAATGACACTTCGCAAATCATATTATATCTTACCATGAAACATAGAAATGAGATTCGATATCGCGTTTTAAGAAGCATTAGAAATCTATTGCTACGATACGTAGACATCAGCAGACGCTATTTCATTGGAAGGAAGTGTCGCATTTACATTCATTTGAAGTGTGGACGAGGAATAAATGACACTTCGCGAATCATATTATATCTTACCATGAAACAAAGAAATGAGATGCGATATCGCGTTTTAAGAATCATTAGAAATCTATTGCTACGATACGTAGACATCAGCAGACCCTATTTCATTGGAAGGAAGTGTCGCATTTACATTCATTTGAATCGTATACGAGGAATGCATAACACTTCGCAATGAATATTATATCTTATCATGAAACATAGATATGAGATGCAATATCTCGTTTTAAGAAGCATTTGAACTCTATTGCTTCGATACGTAGACATCTGCAAACGCTATTTCCCTGCAAGAAAGTGCCGCATTTACATTCATTTGAAGTGTAGACGAGGAATACATGACACTTCGCAAATCATATTATATCTTACCATGAAACAAAGAAATGAGATGCGATATCGCGTTTTAAGAATCATTAGAAATCTATTGCTACGATACGTAGACATCAGCAGACGCTATTTCATTGGAAGGAAGTGTCGCATTTACATTCATTTGAATCGTATACGAGGAATGCATAACACTTCGCAATGAATATTATATCTTATCATGAAACATAGATATGAGATGCAATATCTCGTTTTAAGAAGCATTTGAACTCTATTGCTACGATACCTAGACATCTGCAGACGCTATTTACTGGCAAGGAAGTGTCGCATTTACATTCATTTGAAGTGTATACGAGGAATGCATAACACTTCTCCAATCATATTATATCTTACCATGAAACATAGAAATGAGATGCGGTATCGCGTTTTAAGAATCATATGAACTCTATTGCTACGATACCTAGACATCTGCAAACGCTCTTTCCTTGCAAGGAAGTGTCGCATTAACATTCATATGAAGTGTAGACGAGGAATACATAACACTTCGCAAATAATATTATATCTTACCATGAAACATAGAAATGAGATGCGATATCGCGTTTTAGGAAGCATTAGAACTCTATTGCTACGATACGTAGACATCTGCAAACGCTATTTCCTTGCAAGGAAGTGTCGCATTTACATTCATTTGAAGTGTAGACGAGGAATACATAACACTTTGCAAATCATATTATATCTTACGATGAAACATAGAAATGAGATGCGATATCGCGTTTTAAGAATCATAAGAACTCTATTGCTACGATACATAGACAGCTGCAAACGCTCTTTCCTTGCAAGGAAGTGTAGCATTAACATTCGTATGAAGTGTAGACGAGGAATACATAACACTTCGCAAATAATATTATATCTTACCATGAAACATAGAAATGAGATGCGATATCGCGTTTTAAGAATCATATGAACTCTATTGCTACGATACGTAGACATCTGCAATCGCTATTTCCTTGCAAGGAAGTGTCGCAGTTACTTTCATTTGAATCGTAGACGAGGAATACATAACACTTCGCAAATCATATTATATCTGACCATGAAACATAGAAATGAGATGCGATATCGCGTTTTAGGAAGCATTAGAACACTATTGCTACTATACCTAGACATCTGCAAACGCTATTTCCTTGCAAGGACGTGTCGCATTTACGTTCATTTGAATCATAGACGAGGAATGCATAACACTTCGCAATGAATATTATATCTTATCATGAAACATAAATATGAGATGCAATATCTCGTTTTAAGAAGCATTTGAACTCTATTGCTTCGATAAGTAGACATCTGCAAACGCTATTTCTTTGCAAGGAAGTGTCGCATTTACATTCATTTGAAGTGTAGACGAGGAATACATAACACTTGGCAAATCATATTATATCTTACCATGAAACATAGAACTGAGATGCGATATCGCGTTTTAAGAAGCATTAGAACTCTATTGCTACGATAGGTAGACATCTGCAAACGCTATTTCATTGGAAGGAAGTGTCGCATTTACATTCATTTGAAGTGTGGACGAGGAATAAATGACACTTCGCGAATCATATTATATCTTACCATGAAACAAAGAAATGAGATGCGATATCGCGTTTTAAGAATCATTAGAAATCTATTGCTACGATACGTAGACATCAGCAGACCCTATTTCATTGGAAGGAAGTGTCGCATTTACATTCATTTGAATCGTATACGAGGAATGCATAACACTTCGCAATGAATATTATATCTTATCATGAAACATAGATATGAGATGCAATATCTCGTTTTAAGAAGCATTTGAACTCTATTGCTTCGATACGTAGACATCTGCAAACGCTATTTCCCTGCAAGAAAGTGCCGCATTTACATTCATTTGAAGTGTAGACGAGGAATACATGACACTTCGCAAATCATATTATATCTTACCATGAAACAAAGAAATGAGATGCGATATCGCGTTTTAAGAATCATTAGAAATCTATTGCTACGATACGTAGACATCAGCAGACGCTATTTCATTGGAAGGAAGTGTCGCATTTACATTCATTTGAATCGTATACGAGGAATGCATAACACTTCGCAATGAATATTATATCTTATCATGAAACATAGATATGAGATGCAATATCTCGTTTTAAGAAGCATTTGAACTCTATTGCTACGATACCTAGACATCTGCAGACGCTGTTTCCTAGCAAGGAAGTGTCGCATTTACATTCATTTGAAGTGTAGACGAGGAATACATGACACTTCGCAAATCAGATTATATCTTACCATGAAACATAGAAATGAAATGCGATATCGCGTTTTAAGAAGCATTAGAACTCTATTGCTACGATAGGTAGACATCTGCAAACGCTATTTCCTTGCAAGGAAGTGTCGCATTTACATTCATATGAAGTGTAGACGAGGAATACATAACACTCCGCAAATCATATTATATCTTACCATGAAACATAGAAATGAGATGCGATATCGCGTTTTAAGAAGCATTAGAACTCTATCGCTACGATACCTAGACATCTGCAGACGCTATTTACTGGCAAGGAAGTGTCGCATTTACATTCATTTGAAGTGTATACGAGGAATGCATAACACTTCTCCAATCATATTATATCTTACCATGAAACATAGAAATGAGATGCGGTATCGCGTTTTAAGAATCATATGAACTCTATTGCTACGATACGTAGACATCTGCAAACGCTATTTCCTTGCTAGGAAGTGTCGCATTTTCATTCATTTGAAGTGTAGACGAGGAATACATAACACTTCGCAAATAATATTATATCTTACCATGAAACATAGAAATGAGATTCGATATCGCGTTTTAAGAAGCATTAGAACTCTATTGCTACGATACGTAGACATCTGCAAACGCTATTTCCTTGCTAGGAAGTGTCGCATTTTCATTCATTTGAAGTGTAGACGAGAAATGCATAACACTTCGCAAATCATGTTATATCTTACCATGAAACATAGAAATGAGATGCGATATCGCGTTTTAAGAATCATATGAACTCTATTGCTACGATACGTAGACATCTGCAATCGCTATTTCCTTGCAAGGAAGTGTCGCATTTACTTTCATTTGAATCGCAGACGAGGAATGCATAACACTTCGCAATGAATATTATATCTTATCATGAAACATAGAAATGAGATGCAATATCTCGTTTTAAGAAGCATTTGAACTCAATTGCTTCGGTACGTAGACATCTGCAAACGCTATTTCCTTGCAAGGAAGTGTCGCATTAACATTCATATGAAGTGTAGACGAGGAATACATAACACTTCGCAAATAATATTATATCTTACCATGAAACATAGAAATGAGATGCGATATCGCGTTCTAGGAAGCATTAGAACTCTATTGCTACGATACGTAGACATCTGCAAACGCTATTTCCTAGCAAGGAAGTGTCGCATTCACATTCATTTGAAGTTTAGACGTGGACTACATAACACTTCGCAATGAATATAACATCTTATCATGAAACATAGAAATGAGATGCGATATCACGTTCCAAGAAGCACTAAAACTCCATCCCTACGATACGTAGACATCTGCAAAGGCTATTTCCTAGCAAGGAAGTGTCGCATTCACATTCATTTGAAGTGTAGTCGTGTACTACATAACACTTCGTAAATCATACCATATCTTACCATGAAACATAGAAATGAGATGCGATATCGCGCTTTAAGAAGCATTAGATCTCTATTGCTACGATACGTTGACATCTGCAAACGCTATTTCCTAGCAAGGAAGTGTCGCATTTACATTCATTTGAAGTGTAGACGAGAAATACATAACACTTCGCAATGAATATTACATCTTGTCATGAAACATGGAAATGAGATGCGATATCGCGTTTTAAGAAGCACTAGAACTCTATTGCTACGACAGGTAGACATCTGCAAACGCTATTTCCTAGCAAGGAAGTATCGCATTTACATTCATTTGAAGAGTAAAAGAGGAATACATAACACTTCGCAAATCATATTATATCCTACCATGAAACATTGAAATGAGATGCGATATCGCTTTTTAAGAATCATAAGAACTCTATTTCTACGATACGTAGACATCTGCAAACGCTATTTCCTTGCAAGGAAGTGTGGCATTTACATTCATTTGAAGTGTAGACGGGGAATACATGACACTTCGCAAATCATATTATATCTTACCATGAAACATAGAAATGTGATGCGATATCGCGTTTTAAGAAGCATTGGAAATCTATTGCTACGTTACGTAGACATCTGCAAACGCTATATCCTAGCGAGGAAGTGTCGCAATCACATTCATTTGAAGTGTAGACGAGGAATACATAACACTTCGCAAATCATATTATATCCTACCATGAAACATAGAAATGAGATGCGATATCGCGTTTTAAGAAGTATTGGAACACTATTGCTAAGATAGGTAGACATTTGCAAACGCTATTTCCTTGCAAGGAAGTGTCGCATTTACATTCATTTGAAGTGTAGACGAGGAATACATAACACTTCGCAAATCATATTATATCTTACCATGAAACATAGATACGAGATGCAATATCTCGTTTTAAGAAGCATTTGAACTCTATTGCTTCGATACGTAGACATCTGCAAACGCTATTTCCCTGCAAGGAAGTGTCGCATTTACATTCATTTGAAGTGTGGACGAGGAATAAATGACACTTCGCAAATCATATTATATCTTACCATGAAACATAGAAATGAGATTCGATATCGCGTTTTAAGAAGCATTAGAAATCTATTGCTACGATACGTAGACATCAGCAGACGCTATTTCATTGGAAGGAAGTGTCGCATTTACATTCATTTGAAGTGTGGACGAGGAATAAATGACACTTCGCGAATCATATTATATCTTACCATGAAACAAAGAAATGAGATGCGATATCGCGTTTTAAGAATCATTAGAAATCTATTGCTACGATACGTAGACATCAGCAGACCCTATTTCATTGGAAGGAAGTGTCGCATTTACATTCATTTGAATCGTATACGAGGAATGCATAACACTTCGCAATGAATATTATATCTTATCATGAAACATAGATATGAGATGCAATATCTCGTTTTAAGAAGCATTTGAACTCTATTGCTTCGATACGTAGACATCTGCAAACGCTATTTCCCTGCAAGAAAGTGCCGCATTTACATTCATTTGAAGTGTAGACGAGGAATACATGACACTTCGCAAATCATATTATATCTTACCATGAAACAAAGAAATGAGATGCGATATCGCGTTTTAAGAATCATTAGAAATCTATTGCTACGATACGTAGACATCAGCAGACGCTATTTCATTGGAAGGAAGTGTCGCATTTACATTCATTTGAATCGTATACGAGGAATGCATAACACTTCGCAATGAATATTATATCTTATCATGAAACATAGATATGAGATGCAATATCTCGTTTTAAGAAGCATTTGAACTCTATTGCTACGATACCTAGACATCTGCAGACGCTATTTACTGGCAAGGAAGTGTCGCATTTACATTCATTTGAAGTGTATACGAGGAATGCATAACACTTCTCCAATCATATTATATCTTACCATGAAACATAGAAATGAGATGCGGTATCGCGTTTTAAGAATCATATGAACTCTATTGCTACGATACCTAGACATCTGCAAACGCTCTTTCCTTGCAAGGAAGTGTCGCATTAACATTCATATGAAGTGTAGACGAGGAATACATAACACTTCGCAAATAATATTATATCTTACCATGAAACATAGAAATGAGATGCGATATCGCGTTTTAGGAAGCATTAGAACTCTATTGCTACGATACGTAGACATCTGCAAACGCTATTTCCTTGCAAGGAAGTGTCGCATTTACATTCATTTGAAGTGTAGACGAGGAATACATAACACTTTGCAAATCATATTATATCTTACGATGAAACATAGAAATGAGATGCGATATCGCGTTTTAAGAATCATAAGAACTCTATTGCTACGATACATAGACAGCTGCAAACGCTCTTTCCTTGCAAGGAAGTGTAGCATTAACATTCGTATGAAGTGTAGACGAGGAATACATAACACTTCGCAAATAATATTATATCTTACCATGAAACATAGAAATGAGATGCGATATCGCGTTTTAAGAATCATATGAACTCTATTGCTACGATACGTAGACATCTGCAATCGCTATTTCCTTGCAAGGAAGTGTCGCAGTTACTTTCATTTGAATCGTAGACGAGGAATACATAACACTTCGCAAATCATATTATATCTGACCATGAAACATAGAAATGAGATGCGATATCGCGTTTTAGGAAGCATTAGAACACTATTGCTACTATACCTAGACATCTGCAAACGCTATTTCCTTGCAAGGACGTGTCGCATTTACGTTCATTTGAATCATAGACGAGGAATGCATAACACTTCGCAATGAATATTATATCTTATCATGAAACATAAATATGAGATGCAATATCTCGTTTTAAGAAGCATTTGAACTCTATTGCTTCGATAAGTAGACATCTGCAAACGCTATTTCTTTGCAAGGAAGTGTCGCATTTACATTCATTTGAAGTGTAGACGAGGAATACATAACACTTGGCAAATCATATTATATCTTACCATGAAACATAGAACTGAGATGCGATATCGCGTTTTAAGAAGCATTAGAACTCTATTGCTACGATAGGTAGACATCTGCAAACGCTATTTCATTGGAAGGAAGTGTCGCATTTACATTCATTTGAAGTGTGGACGAGGAATAAATGACACTTCGCGAATCATATTATATCTTACCATGAAACAAAGAAATGAGATGCGATATCGCGTTTTAAGAATCATTAGAAATCTATTGCTACGATACGTAGACATCAGCAGACCCTATTTCATTGGAAGGAAGTGTCGCATTTACATTCATTTGAATCGTATACGAGGAATGCATAACACTTCGCAATGAATATTATATCTTATCATGAAACATAGATATGAGATGCAATATCTCGTTTTAAGAAGCATTTGAACTCTATTGCTTCGATACGTAGACATCTGCAAACGCTATTTCCCTGCAAGAAAGTGCCGCATTTACATTCATTTGAAGTGTAGACGAGGAATACATGACACTTCGCAAATCATATTATATCTTACCATGAAACAAAGAAATGAGATGCGATATCGCGTTTTAAGAATCATTAGAAATCTATTGCTACGATACGTAGACATCAGCAGACGCTATTTCATTGGAAGGAAGTGTCGCATTTACATTCATTTGAATCGTATACGAGGAATGCATAACACTTCGCAATGAATATTATATCTTATCATGAAACATAGATATGAGATGCAATATCTCGTTTTAAGAAGCATTTGAACTCTATTGCTACGATACCTAGACATCTGCAGACGCTGTTTCCTAGCAAGGAAGTGTCGCATTTACATTCATTTGAAGTGTAGACGAGGAATACATGACACTTCGCAAATCAGATTATATCTTACCATGAAACATAGAAATGAAATGCGATATCGCGTTTTAAGAAGCATTAGAACTCTATTGCTACGATAGGTAGACATCTGCAAACGCTATTTCCTTGCAAGGAAGTGTCGCATTTACATTCATATGAAGTGTAGACGAGGAATACATAACACTCCGCAAATCATATTATATCTTACCATGAAACATAGAAATGAGATGCGATATCGCGTTTTAAGAAGCATTAGAACTCTATCGCTACGATACCTAGACATCTGCAGACGCTATTTACTGGCAAGGAAGTGTCGCATTTACATTCATTTGAAGTGTATACGAGGAATGCATAACACTTCTCCAATCATATTATATCTTACCATGAAACATAGAAATGAGATGCGGTATCGCGTTTTAAGAATCATATGAACTCTATTGCTACGATACCTAGATATCTGCAAACGCTCTTTCCTTGCAAGGAAGTGTCGCATTAACATTCATATGAAGTGTAGACGAGGAATACATAACACTTCGCAAATAATATTATATCTTACCATGAAACATAGAAATGAGATGCGATATCGCGTTTTAGGAAGCATTAGAACTCTATTGCTACGATACGTAGACATCTGCAAACGCTATTTCCTTGCAAGGAAGTGTCGCATTTACATTCATTTGAAGTGTAGACGAGGAATACATAACACTTTGCAAATCATATTATATCTTACGATGAAACATAGAAATGAGATGCGATATCGCGTTTTAAGAATCATAAGAACTCTATTGCTACGATACGTAGACATCTGCAAACGCTATTTCCTTGCTAGGAAGTGTCGCATTTTCATTCATTTGAAGTGTAGACGAGGAATACATAACACTTCGCAAATAATATTATATCTTACCATGAAACATAGAAATGAGATGCGATATCGCGTTTTAGGAAGCATTAGAACTCTATTGCTACGATACGTAGACATCTGCAAACGCTATTTCCTTGCAAGGAAGTGTCGCATTTACATTCATTTGAAGTGCAGACGAGGAATACATAACACTTTGCAAATCATATTATATCTTACGATGAAACATAGAAATGAGATGCGATATCGCGTTTTAAGAATCATAAGAACTCTATTGCTACGATACATAGACAGCTGCAAACGCTCTTTCCTTGCAAGGAAGTGTAGCATTAACATTCGTATGAAGTGTAGACGAGGAATACATAACACTTCGCAAATAATATTATATCTTACCATGAAACATAGAAATGAGATTCGATATCGCGTTTTAAGAAGCATTAGAACTCTATTGCTACGATACGTAGACATCTGCAAACGCTATTTCCTTGCTAGGAAGTGTCGCATTTTCATTCATTTGAAGTGTAGACGAGAAATGCATAACACTTCGCAAATCATGTTATATCTTACCATGAAACATAGAAATGAGATGCGATATCGCGTTTTAAGAAGCATTAGAACTCTATTGCTACGATACCTAGACATCTGTAAACGCTATTTCCTTGCAAGGAAGTGTCGCATTTACATTCATTTGAATAGTAGACGAGGAATGCATAACACTTCGCAATGAATATTAAATCTTACCATGAAACATAGAAATGTGTTGCGATATCGCGTTTTAAGAATCATATGAACTCTATTGCTACGATACGTAGACATCTGCAATCGCTATTTCCTTGCAAGGAAGTGTCGCATTTACTTTCATTTGAATCGCAGACGAGGAATGCATAACACATCGCAATGAATATTATATCTTATCATGAAACATAGAAATGAGATGCAATATCTCGTTTTAAGAAGCATTTGAACTCAATTGCTTCGGTACGTAGACATCTGCAAACGCTATTTCCTTGCAAGGAAGTGTCGCATTCACATTTGCTTGAAGTGTAGACGAGGAATACATAACACTTCGCAAATAATATTATATCTTACCATGAAACATAGAAATGAGATGCGATATCGCGTTCTAGGAAGCATTAGAACTCTATTGCTACGATACGTAGACATCTGCAAACGCTATTTCCTTGCTAGGAAGTGTCGCATTTTCATTCATTTGAAGTGTAGACGAGGAATACATAACACTTCGCAAATCATGTTATATCATACCATGAAACATAGAAATGAGATGCGATATCGCGTTTTAAGAATCATATGAACTCTATTGCTACGATACCTAGACATCTGCAAACGCTATTTCCTTGCAAGGAAGTGTCGCATTTACATTCATTTGAAGTGTAGACGAGGAATACATAACACTTTGCAAATCATATTATATCTTACGATGAAACATAGAAATGAGATGCGATATCGCGTTTTAAGAATCATAAGAACTCCATTGCTACGATACGTAGACAGCTGCAAACGCTCTTTCCTTGCAAGGAAGTGTCGCATTAACATTCATATGAAGTGTAGACGAGGAATGCATAACACTTCGCAATGAATATTAAATCTTACCATGAAACATAGAAATGAGATGCGATATCGCGTTTTAAGAATCATATGAACTCTATTGCTACGATACGTAGACATCTGCAATCGCTATTTCCTTGCAAGGAAGTGTCGCATTTACTTTCATTTGAATCGCAGACGAGGAATGCATAACACTTCGCAATGAATATTATATCTTATCATGAAACATAGGTATGAGATGCAATATCTCGTTTTAAGAATCATAAGAACTCTATGGCTACGATACGTAGACACCTGCAAACGCTATTTCCTAGCGAGGAAGTGTCGCATTTTCATTCATTTGAAGTGTAGACGAGGAATACATAACACTTCGCAAATCATGTTTTATCTTACCATGAAACATAGAAATGAGGTGCGATATCGCGTTTTAAGAATCATATGAACTCTATTGCTACGATACCTAGACATCTGCAAACGCTATTTCCTTGCAAGGAAGTGTCGCATTTACATTCATTTGAAGTGTAGACGAGGAATACATAATACTTTGCAAATCATATTATATCTTACGAAAAAACATAGAAATGAGATGCGATATCGCGTTTTAAGAATCATAAGAACTCCATCCCTACGATACGTAGACATCTGCAAACGCTATTTCCTAGCAAGGAAGTGTCGCATTCACATTCATTTGAAGTTTAGACGTGGACTACATAACACTTCGCAATGAATATAACATCTTATCATGAAACATAGAAATGAGATGCGATATCACGTTCTAAGAAGCACTAAAACTCCATCCCTACGATACGTAGACATCTGCAAACGCTATTTCCTAGCAAGGAAGTGTCGCATTCACATTCATTTGAAGTGTAGACGTGTACTACATAACACTTCGTAAATCATATCATATCTTACCATGAAACATAGAAATGAGATGCGATATCGCGCTTTAAGAAGCATTAGATCTCTATTGCTACGATACGTAGACATCTCCAAACGCTATATCCTAGCGAGGAACTGTCGCATTTACATTCATTTGAAGTCTAGACGAGGACTACATAACACTTCGCGAATCATATTATATCTTACCATGAAACATAGAAATGAGATACGATATCGCGTTTTAAGAATCATAAGAACTCTATTGCTACGATACGTAGACATCTGCAAACGCTATTTCCTTGCAAGGAAGTGTCGCATTTACATTCATTTGAAGTGTAGACGAGTAATACATAACACTTCCCCAATCATATTATACCTTACCATGAAACATAGAAATGAGATGCGATATCGCGTTTTATGAAGCATTGGAATTCTATTGCTACGATACGTAGACATCTGCAAACGCTATTTCCTTGCAAGGAAGAGTCGCATTTACATTCATTTGAAGCGTAGACGAGGAATACATAACACTTCTCCAATCATATTATATCTTACCATGAAACATAGAAATGAGATGCGATATCGCGTTTTAAGAAGCATTGGAAATCTATTGCTACGATACGTAGACATCTGCAAACGCTATTTCCTTGCAAGGAAGTGTCGCATTTACATTCATTTGATGTGTAGAAGAGGAATACATAACACATCGCAAATCATATTATACCTTATCATGAAACATAGAAATGAGGAGCGATATGTCGTTTTAAGAAGCATTAGAAATCTATCCCTACGATACGTAGACATCTGCAAACGCTATTTCCTTGCATGGAAGTGTCGCATTTACATTCATTTGAAGTGTAGAACAGGAATACATAACACTTCGCAAATCATATTATATCTTACCATGAAACATGGAAATGAGATGCGATATCGCGTTTTAAGAAGCATTAGAACTCTATTGCTACGATACGTAGACATCTGCAAACGCTATTTCCTTGCAAGGAAGTGTCGCATTTACATTCATTTGAAGTGTAGACGAGTAATACATAACACTTCCCCAATCATATTATATCTTACCATGAAACATAGAAATGAGATGCGATATCGCGTTTTAAGAAGCATTGGAATTCTATTGCTACGATACGTAGACATCTGCAAACGCTATTTCCTTGCAAGGAAGAGTCGCATTTACATTCATTTGAAGCGTAGACGAGGAATACATAACACTTCTCCAATCATATTATATCTTACCATGAAACATAGAAATGAGATACGATATCGCGTTTTAAGAAGCATTGGAAATCTATTGCTACGATACGTAGACATCTGCAAACGCTATTTCCTTGCAAGGAAGTGTCGCATTTACATTCATTTGATGTGTAGAAGAGGAATACATAACACATCGCAAATCATATTATACCTTATCATGAAACATAGAAATGAGGAGCGATATGTCGTTTTAAGAAGCATTAGAAATCTATCCCTACGATACGTAGACATCTGCAAACGCTATTTCCTTGCATGGAAGTGTCGCATTTACATTCATTTGAAGTGTAGAACAGGAATACATAACACTTCGCAAATCATATTATATCTTACCATGAAACATGGAAATGAGATGCGATATCGCGTTTTAAGAAGCATTAGAACTCTATTGCTACGATACGTAGACATCTGCAAACGCTATTTCCTTGCAAGGAAGTGTCGCATTTACATTCATTTGAAGTGTAGACGAGGAATACATAACACTTCGTAATGAATATTACATCTTATCATGAAACATAGAAATGAGATGCGATATCACGTTCTAAGAAGCATTAGAACACCATCCCTACGATACGTAGACATCTGCAAACGCTATATCCTAGCAATGAAGTGTCGCATTTACATTCATTTGAAGTGTAGACGAGGAATACATAACACTTCTCCAATCATATTATATCTTACCATGAAACATAGAAATGAGATGCGATATCGCGTTTTAAGAAGCATTGGAAATCTATTGCTACGATACGTAGACATCTGCAAACGCTATATCCTAGCGAGGAAGTGCCGCATTCACATTCATTTGATGTGTAGACGAACAATACATGACACTTCGCAAATCATATCTTATCTTACCATGAAACATAGAAATGAGATGCGATATCGCGTTTTAAGAAGCATTAGAACTCTATTGCTACGATCCCTAGCCATCTGAAGACGCTATTTCCTAGCAGGGAAGTGTGGCATTTACATTCATTTGAAGTGTAGACGGGGAATACATGACACTTCGAAAATCTTATTATATCTTACCATGAAACATAGAAATGTGATGCGATTTCGCGTTTTAAGAAGCATTGGAAATCTATTGCTACGATACGTAGACATCTGCAAACGCTATATCCTAGCGAGGAAGTGCCGCATTCACATTCATTTGATGTGTAGACGAACAATACATGACACTTCGCAAATCATATCTTATCTTACCATGAAACATAGAAATGAGATGCGATATCGCGTTTTAAGAAGCATTAGAACTCTATTGCTACGATCCCTAGCCATCTGGAGACGCTATTTCCTAGCAGGGAAGTGTGGCATTTACATTCATTTGAAGTGTAGACGGGGAATACATGACACTTCGCAAATCTTATTATATCTTACCATGAAACATGGAAATGTGATGCGATTTCGCGTTTTAAGAAGCATTGGAAATCTATTGCTACGATACGTAGACATCTGCAAACGCTATATCCTAGCGAGGAAGTGCCGCATTCACATTCATTTGAAGTGCGGACGAGGAATACGTAACACTTCGCAAATCATATTATATCTTACCATGAAACACAGAAATGAGATGCGATATCGCGTTTTAAGAATCATAAGAACTCTATTGCTACGATACGTAGACATCTCCAAACGCTATTTCCCTGCAAGGAAGTGTCGCATTTACATTCATTTGAAGTGTAGACGAGGACTACATAACACTTCGCAAATCATATTATATCTTACCATGAAACATAGAAATGAGATGCGATATCGCTTTTTAAGAATAATAAGAACTCTATTGCTACGATACGTAGACATCTGCAAACGCTATTTCCTTGCAAGGAAGTGTCGCATTTACATTCATTTGAAGTGTAGACGAGGAATACATAACACTTCGCAAATCATATTATATCTTACCATGAAACATAGAAATGAGATGCGATATCGCGCTTTAAGAAGCATTAGAACTCTATTGCTACAAACCCTAGTCATCTGCAGACGCTATTTCCTAGCAGGGAAGTGTGGCATTTACATTCATTTGAAGTGTAGACGGGGAATACATGACACTTCGAAAATCTTATTATATCTTACCATGAAACATAGAAATGTGATGCGATTTCGCGTTTTAAGAAGCATTGGAAATCTATTGCTACGATACGTAGACATCTGCAAACGCTATATCCTAGCGAGGAAGTGCCGCATTCACATTCATTTGATGTGTAGACGAACAATACATGACACTTCGCAAATCATATCTTATCTTACCATGAAACATAGAAATGAGATGCGATATCGCGTTTTAAGAAGCATTAGAACTCTATTGCTACGATCCCTAGCCATCTGGAGACGCTATTTCCTAGCAGGGAAGTGTGGCATTTACATTCATTTGAAGTGTAGACGGGGAATACATGACACTTCGCAAATCTTATTATATCTTACCATGAAACATAGAAATGTGATGCGATTTCGCGTTTTAAGAAGCATTGGAAATCTATTGCTACGATACGTAGACATCTGCAAACGCTATATCCTAGCGAGGAAGTGCCGCATTCACATTCATTTGAAGTGTGGACGAGGAATACATAACACTTCGCAAATCATATTATATCTTACCATGAAACACAGAAATGAGATGCGATATCGCGTTTTAAGAATCATAAGAACTCTATTGCTACGATACGTAGACATCTCCAAACGCTATTTCCCTGCAAGGAAGTGTCGCATTTACATTCATTTGAAGTGTAGACGAGGACTACATAACACTTCGCAAATCATATTATATCTTACCATGAAACATAGAAATGAGATGCGATATCGCTTTTTAAGAATAATAAGAACACTATTGCTACGATACGTAGACATCTGCAAACGCTATTTCCTTGCAAGGAAGTGTCGCATTTACATTCATTTGAAGTGTAGACGAGGAATACATAACACTTCGCAAATCATATTATATCTTACCGTGAAGCATAGAAATGAGATGCGATATCGCGTTTTAAGAAGTACTAGAACACTATTGCTAAGATAGGTAGACATTTGCAAACGCTATTTCCTTGCAAGGAAGTGTCGCATTTACATTCATTTGAAGTGTAGACGAGGAATACATAACACTTCTCCAATCATATTATATCTTACCATGAAACATAGAAATGAGATGCGATATCGCGTTTTAAGAAGCATTAGAACTCTATTGCTACGATAGGTAGACATCTGCAAACGCTATTTCCTAGCAAGGAAGTGTCGCATTTACATTCATTTGAAGTGTAGACGAGGAGTACATAACACTTCGCGAATCATATTCTATCTTACCATGAAACATAGAATTGAGATGCGATATCGCGCTTTAAGAAGCATTAGAACTCTATTGCTACGATACCTAGTCATCTGCAGACGCTACTTCCTAGCAGGGAAGTGTGGCATTTACATTCATTTGAAGTGTAGACGAGGAATGCATAACACTTCGCAATGAATATTATATCTCATCATGAAACATAGAAATGAGATGCGATATCTCGTTTTAAGAAGCATTAGAACTCTATCCCTACGATACGTAGACATCTGCAAACGCTATTTCCTTGCAAGGAAGTGTCGCATTTACATTCATTTGAAGTGTAGACGAGGAATACATAACACTTCGCAAATCATATTATATCTTACCATGAAACATAGAAATGAGATGCGATATCGCGCTTTAAGAAGCATTAGAACTCTATTGCTACAAACCCTAGTCATCTGCAGACGCTATTTCCTAGCAGGGAAGTGTGGCATTTACATTCATTTGAAGAGTAGACGGGGAATACATGACACTTCGAAAATCTTATTATATCTTACCATGAAACATAGAAATGTGATGCGATTTCGCGTTTTAAGAAGCATTGGAAATCTATTGCTACGATACGTAGACATCTGCAAACGCTATATCCTAGCGAGGAAGTGCCGCATTCACATTCATTTGATGTGTAGACGAACAATACATGACACTTCGCAAATCATATCTTATCTTACCATGAAACATAGAAATGAGATGCGATATCGCGTTTTAAGAAGCATTAGAACTCTATTGCTACGATCCCTAGCCATCTGGAGACGCTATTTCCTAGCAGGGAAGTGTGGCATTTACATTCATTTGAAGTGTAGACGGGGAATACATGACACTTCGCAAATCTTATTATATCTTACCATGAAACATAGAAATGTGATGCGATTTCGCGTTTTAAGAAGCATTGGAAATCTATTGCTACGATACGTAGACATCTGCAAACGCTATATCCTAGCGAGGAAGTGCCGCATTCACATTCATTTGAAGTGTGGACGAGGAATACATAACACTTCGCAAATCATATTATATCTTACCATGAAACACAGAAATGAGATGCGATATCGCGTTTTAAGAATCATAAGAACTCTATTGCTACGATACGTAGACATCTCCAAACGCTATTTCCCTGCAAGGAAGTGTCGCATTTACATTCATTTGAAGTGTAGACGAGGACTACATAACACTTCGCAAATCATATTATATCTTACCATGAAACATAGAAATGAGATGCGATATCGCTTTTTAAGAATAATAAGAACACTATTGCTACGATACGTAGACATCTGCAAACGCTATTTCCTTGCAAGGAAGTGTCGCATTTACATTCATTTGAAGTGTAGACGAGGAATACATAACACTTCGCAAATCATATTATATCTTACCGTGAAGCATAGAAATGAGATGCGATATCGCGTTTTAAGAAGTACTAGAACACTATTGCTAAGATAGGTAGACATTTGCAAACGCTATTTCCTTGCAAGGAAGTGTCGCATTTACATTCATTTGAAGTGTAGTAGAGGAATACATAACACTTCTCCAATCATATTATATCTTACCATGAAACATAGAAATGAGATGCGATATCGCGTTTTAAGAAGCATTAGAACTCTATTGCTACGATAGGTAGACATCTGCAAACGCTATTTCCTAGCAAGGAAGTGTCGCATTTACATTCATTTGAAGTGTAGACGAGGAGTACATAACACTTCGCGAATCATATTCTATCTTACCATGAAACATAGAATTGAGATGCGATATCGCGCTTTAAGAAGCATTAGAACTCTATTGCTACGATACCTAGTCATCTGCAGACGCTACTTCCTAGCAGGGAAGTGTGGCATTTACATTCATTTGAAGTGTAGACGAGGAATGCATAACACTTCGCAATGAATATTATATCTCATCATGAAACATAGAAATGAGATGCGATATCTCGTTTTAAGAAGCATTAGAACTCTATCCCTACGATACGTAGACATCTGCAAACGCTATTTCCTTGCAAGGAAGTGTCGCATTTACATTCATTTGAAGTGTAGACGAGGAATACATAACACTTCGCAAATCATATTATATCTTACCGTGAAGCATAGAAATGAGATGCGATATCGCGTTTTAAGAAGTACTAGAACACTATTGCTAAGATAGGTAGACATTTGCAAACGCTATTTCCTTGCAAGGAAGTGTCGCATTTACATTCATTTGAAGTGTAGACGAGGAATACATAACACTTCTCCAATCATATTATATCTTACCATGAAACATAGAAATGAGATGCGATATCGCGTTTTAAGAAGCATTAGAACTCTATTGCTACGATAGGTAGACATCTGCAAATGCTATATCCTAGCGAGGAAGTGCCGCATTCACATTCATTTGATGTGTAGACGAACAATACATGACACTTCGCAAATCATATCTTATCTTACCATGAAACATAGAAATGAGATGCGATATCGCGCTTTAAGAAGCATTAGAACTCTATTGCTACGATCTCTAGTCATCTGCAGACGCTATTTCCTAGCAGGGAAGTGTGGCATTTACATTCATTTGAAGTGTAGACGGGGAATACATGACACTTCGCAAATCTTATTATATCTTACCATGAAACATAGAAATGTGATGCGATTTCGCGTTTTAAGAAGCATTGGAAATCTATTGCTACGATACGTAGACATCTGCAAACGCTATATCCTAGCGAGGAAGTGCCGCATTCACATTCATTTGAAGTGTGGACGAGGAATACATAACACTTCGCAAATCATATTATATCTTACCATGAAACACAGAAATGAGATGCGATATCGCGTTTTAAGAATCATAAGAACTCTATTGCTACGATACGTACACATCTCCAAACACTATTTCCCTGCAAGGAAGTGTCGCATTTACATTCATTTGAAGTGTAGACGAGGACTACATAACACTTCGCAAATCATATTATATCTTACCATGAAACATAGAAATGAGATGCGATATCGCTTTTTAAGAATCATAAGAACTCTATTGCTACGATACGTAGACATCTGCAAACGCTATTTCCTTGCAAGGAAGTGTCGCATTTACATTCATTTGAAGTGTAGACGAGGAATACATATCACTTCGCAAATCATATTATATCTTACCATGAAACATAGAAATGAGATGCGATATCGCGTTTTAAGAAGCATTAGAACTCTATTGCTACGATAGGTAGACATCTGCAAATGCTATATCCTAGCGAGGAAGTGCCGCATTCACATTCATTTGATGTGTAGACGAACAATACATGACACTTCGCAAATCATATCTTATCTTACCATGAAACATAGAAATGAGATGCGATATCGCGCTTTAAGAAGCATTAGAACTCTATTGCTACGATCTCTAGTCATCTGCAGACGCTATTTCCTAGCAGGGAAGTGTGGCATTTACATTCATTTGAAGTGTAGACGGGGAATACATGACACTTCGCAAATCTTATTATATCTTACCATGAAACATAGAAATGTGATGCGATTTCGCGTTTTAAGAAGCATTGGAAATCTATTGCTACGATACGTAGACATCTGCAAACGCTATATCCTAGCGAGGAAGTGCCGCATTCACATTCATTAGAAGTGTGGACGAGGAATACATAACACTTCGCAAATCATATTATATCTTACCATGAAACACAGAAATGAGATGCGATATCGCGTTTTAAGAATCATAAGAACTCTATTGCTACGA
This sequence comes from Xylocopa sonorina, assembly GCF_050948175.1. Taxonomy (NCBI): domain Eukaryota; kingdom Metazoa; phylum Arthropoda; class Insecta; order Hymenoptera; family Apidae; genus Xylocopa; species Xylocopa sonorina. The sequence continues at coordinate 2,546 of NW_027490853.1, read as the reverse complement.
TACGTACACATCTCCAAACACTATTTCCCTGCAAGGAAGTGTCGCATTTACATTCATTTGAAGTGTAGACGAGGACTACATAACACTTCGCAAATCATATTATATCTTACCATGAAACATAGAAATGAGATGCGATATCGCTTTTTAAGAATCATAAGAACTCTATTGCTACGATACGTAGACATCTGCAAACGCTATTTCCTTGCAAGGAAGTGTCGCATTTACATTCATTTGAAGTGTAGACGAGGAATACATATCACTTCGCAAATCATATTATATCTTACCGTGAAGCATAGAAATGAGATGCGATATCGCGTTTTAAGAAGTAATAGAACACTATTGCTAAGATAGGTAGACATTTGCAAACGCTATTTCCTTGCAAGGAAGTGTCGCATTTACATTCATTTGAGGTGTAGACGAGGAATACATAACACTTCTCCAATCATATTATATCTTACCATGAAACATAGAAATGAGATGCGATATCGCGTTTTAAGAAGCATTAGAACTCTATTGCTACGATAGGTAGACATCTGCAAACGCTATTTCCTAGCAAGGAAGTGTCGCACTTACATTCATTTGAAGTGTAGACGAGGAGTACATAACACTTCGCGAATCATATTCTATCTTACCATGAAACATAGAAATGAGATGCGATATCGCGCTTTAAGAAGCATTAGAACTCTATTGCTACGATACCTAGTCATCTGCAGACGCTACTTCCTAGCAGGGAAGTGTGGCATTTACATTCATTTGAAGTGTAGACGAGGAATGCATAACACTTCGCAATGAATATTATATCTTATCAAGAAACATAGAAATGAGATGCGATATCTCGTTTTAAGAAGCATTAGAACACTATCCCTACGATACGTAGACATCTGCAAACGCTATTTCCTTGCAAGGAAGTGTCGCATTTACATTCATTTGAAGTGTAGTAGAGGAATACATAACACTTCGCAAATCATATTATATCTTACCATGAAACATAGAAATGAGATGCGATATCGCTTTTTAAGAATCATAAGAACTCTATTGCTACGATACGTAGACATCTGCAAACGCTATTTCCTTCCAAGGAAGTGTCGCATTTACATTTATTTGAAGTGTAGACGAGGAATGCATAACACTTCGCAATGAATATTATATCTTATCATGAAACATAGAAATGAGATGCGATATCTCGTTTTAAGAAGCATTAGAACTCTATCCCTACGATACGTAGACATCTGCAAACGCTATTTCCTTGCAAGGAAGTGTCGCATTTACATTCATTTGAAGTGTAGACGAGAAATACATAACACTTCGCAAATCATATTATACCTTACCATGAAACATAGAAATGAGATGCAATGTCGCGTTTTAAGAATCATTAGAACACTATTGCTACGATAGGTAGACATTTGCAAACGCTATATCCTAGCGAGGAAGTGTCGCATTTACATTCATTTGAAGTGTAGACGAGGAATGCATAACACTTCTCCAATCATATTATATCTTACCATGAAACATAGAAATGAGATGCGATATCGCGTTTTAAGAATCATAAGAACTCTATTGCTACAATACGTAGACATCTCCAAACGCTATTTCCCTGCAAGGAAGCGTCGCATTTACATTCATTTGAAGTGTAGACGAGGACTACATAACACTTCGCAAATCATATTATATCTTACCATGAAACATAGAAATGAGATGCGATATCGCGTTTTAAGAAGCATTAGAACTCTATTGCTACGATAGGTAGACATCTGCAAATGCTATATCCTAGCGAGGAAGTGCCGCATTCACATTCATTTGATGTGTAGACGAACAATACATGACACTTCGCAAATCATATCTTATCTTACCATGAAACATAGAAATGAGATGCGATATCGCGCTTTAAGAAGCATTAGAACTCTATTGCTACGATCTCTAGTCATCTGCAGACGCTATTTCCTAGCAGGGAAGTGTGGCATTTACATTCATTTGAAGTGTAGACGGGGAATACATGACACTTCGCAAATCTTATTATATCTTACCATGAAACATAGAAATGTGATGCGATTTCGCGTTTTAAGAAGCATTGGAAATCTATTGCTACGATACGTAGACATCTGCAAACGCTATATCCTAGCGAGGAAGTGCCGCATTCACATTCATTTGAAGTGTGGACGAGGAATACATAACACTTCGCAAATCATATTATATCTTACCATGAAACACAGAAATGAGATGCGATATCGCGTTTTAAGAATCATAAGAACTCTATTGCTACGATACGTACACATCTCCAAACACTATTTCCCTGCAAGGAAGTGTCGCATTTACATTCATTTGAAGTGTAGACGAGGACTACATAACACTTCGCAAATCATATTATATCTTACCATGAAACATAGAAATGAGATGCGATATCGCTTTTTAAGAATCATAAGAACTCTATTGCTACGATACGTAGACATCTGCAAACGCTATTTCCTAGCAAGGAAGTGTCGCATTTACATTCATTTGAAGTGTAGACGAGGAGTACATAACACTTCGCGAATCATATTCTATCTTAC
>NW_027490852.1:0-41277 GCF_050948175.1 Xylocopa sonorina | reverse complement strand
ATAAGATATAATATTCATTGCGAAGTGTTATGCATTCCTCGTCTACGATTCAAATGAATGTAAATGCGACACTTCCTTGCAAAGAAATAGCGTTTGCAGATGTCTACGTATCGTAGCAATAGAAACCTAATGCTTCTTAAAACGCGATATCGCATCTCATTTCTATGTTTCATGGTAAGATATAATATTATTTGCGAAGTGTTATGTATTCCTCGTCTGCACTTCAAATGAATGTAAATGCGACACTTCCTTGCAAGGGAATAGCGTTTGCATATGTCTACGTATCGTAGCAATAGAGTTCTTATGATTCTTAAAACGCGATATCGCATCTCATTTCTATGTTTCATGGTAAGATATAATATGATTTGCGAAGTGTTATGTATTCCTCGTCTACACTTCAAATGAATGTAAATGCGACACTTCCTTGCTAGGAAATAGCGTCTGCAGATGTCTACGTATCGTAGCAATAGATTTCTAATGCTTCTTAAAACGCGATATCGCATCTCATTTCTATGTTTCATGGTAAGATATAATATGATTTGCGAAGTGTTATGTATTCCTCTTCTACACTTCAAATGAATGTGAATGCGATACTTCCTCGCTAGGAAATAGCGTTTGCAGATGTCTACGTATCGTAGCATTAGCTTTCTAATGCTTCTTAAAACGCGATATCGCATCTCATTTCTATATTTCATGGTAAGATATAACATGATTTGCGAAGTGTCATGTATTTCTCGTCTACACTTCAAATGAATGTAAATGCGACACTTCCTTGCTAGGAAATAGCGTCTGCAGATGTCTAGGTATCGTAGCAATAGAGTTCAAATGCTTCTTAAAACGAGATATTGCATCTCATATCTATGTTTCATGATAAGATATAATATTCATTGCGAAGTGTTATGCATTCCACGTCTACGATTCAAATGAATGTAAATGCGACACTTCCTAGCAAGGAAATAGCGTTTGCAGATGTCTACGTATCGAAGCAATAGAGTTCAAATGCTTCTTAAAACGAGATATTGCATCTCATATCTATGTTTCATGATAAGATATAATATTCATTGCGAAGTGTTATGCATTCCTCGTCTACGATTCAAATGAATGTAAATGCGACACTTCCTTGCAAAGAAATAGCGTTTGCAGATGTCTACGTATCGTAGCAATAGAAACCTAATGCTTCTTAAAACGCGATATCGCATCTCATTTCTATGTTTCATGGTAAGATATAATATTATTTGCGAAGTGTTATGTATTCCTCGTCTGCACTTCAAATGAATGTAAATGCGACACTTCCTTGCAAGGGAATAGCGTTTGCATATGTCTACGTATCGTAGCAATAGAGTTCTTATGATTCTTAAAACGCGATATCGCATCTCATTTCTATGTTTCATGGTAAGATATAATATGATTTGCGAAGTGTTATATATTCCTCGTCTACACTTCAAATGAATGTAAATGCGGCACTTCCTTGCATGGAAATAGCGTTTACAGATGTCTACCTATCGTAGCAATAGAGTTCTAATGCTTCTTAAAACGTGATATCGCATCTCATTTCTATGTTTCATGGTAGGATATAATATGATTTGCGAAGTGTTATGTATTCCTCGTCTACACTTCAAATGAATGTAAATGCGACACTTCCTTGCAAAGAAATAGCGTTTGCAGATGTCTACGTATCGTAGCAATAGCTTTCTAATGCTTCTTAAAACGCGATATCGCATCTCATTTCCATGTTTCATGGTAAGATATAATATGATTTGCGAAGAGTTATGTATTCCTCGTGTACACTTCAAATGAATGTAATTGCGACACTTCCTTGCTCGGAAATAGTGTCTGCAGATATCTAGGCATCGTAGCGATAGCGTTCTAATGCTTCTTAAAACGCGATATCGCCTCTCATTTCTATGTTTCATGGTAAGATATAATATGATTTGCGAATGGTTATGTATTCCTCGTCTACACTTCAAATGAATGTGAATGCGACACTTCCTCGCTAGGAAATAGCGTTTGCAGATGTCTACGTATCGAAGCAATAGAGTTCAAATGCTTCTTAAAACGAGATATTGCATCTCATATCTATGTTTCATGATAAGATATAATATTCATTGCGGAGTGTTATGCATTCCTCGTCTACGATTCAAATGAATGTAAATGCGACACTTCCTTGCAAAGAAATAGCGTTTGCGGATGTCTACGTATCGTAGCAATAGAAACCTAATGCTTCTTAACACGCTATATCGCATCTCATTTCTATGTTTCATGGTAAGATATAATATTATTTGCGAAGTGTTATGTATTCCTCGTCTGCACTTCAAATGAATGTAAATGCGACACTTCCTTGCAAGGGAATAGCGTTTGCAGATGTCTGCGTATCGTAGCAATAGAGTTCTAATGCTTCTTAAAACGCGATATCGCATCTCATTTCTATTTTTCATGGTAAGATATAATATTATTTGCGAAGTGTTATGTATTCCTCGTCTGCACTTCAAATGAATGTAAATGCGACACTTCCTTGCAAGGGAATAGCGTTTGCACATGTCTACGTATCGTAGCAATAGAGCTCTTATGATTCTTAAAACGAGATATTGCATCTCATGTCTATGTTTCATGATAAGATATGATATTCATTGCGAAGTGTTATGCATTCCTCGTATACGATTCAAATGAATGTGAATGCGATACTTCCTCGCTAGGAAATAGCGTTTGCAGATGTCTACGTATCGTAGCAGTAGCTTTCTAATGCTTCTTAAAACGCGATATCGCATCACATTTCTATGTTTCATGGTAAGATATAATATGATTTGCGAAGTGTTATGTATTCCTCGTCTACACTTCAAATGAATGTAAATGCGACACATTCTTGCAAGCAAATAGCGTTTGCAGCTGTCTACGTATCGAAGCAATAGAGTTTTTATGCTTCTTAAAACACGATATCGCATCTCATTTCTATATTTCACGGTAAGATATAATATGATTTGCGAAGTGTTATGTATTCCTCGTCTACACTCCAAATGATTGTGAATGCGACACTTCCTTGCAAGGAAATAGCGTTTGCAGATGTCTACGTATTGTAGCAATGGAGTTCTAATGCTTCTTAAAACGCGATATCGCATCTCATTTCTATGTTTCATGGTAAGATATAATATGATTTGCGAAGGGTTATGTATTCCTCGTCTACACTTCAAATGAATGTGAATGCGACACTTCCTCGCTAGGAAATAGCGTTTGCAGATGTCTACGTATCGTAGCAATAGAGTTCTAATGCTTCTTAAAACGCGATATCGCATCTCATTTCTATGTTTCATGGTAAGATATAATATGATTTGCGAATTGTTACGTATTCCTTGTCTGCACTTCAAATGAATGTAAATGCGACACTTCCTTGCAAGGGAATAGCGTTTGCAGATGTCTACCTATCGTAGCAACAGAGTTCTAATGCTTCTTAAAACGCGATATAGCATCTCATTTCTATGTTTCATGGTAAGATATAATATTATTTGCGAAGTGTTATGTATTCCTCGTCTGCACTTCAAATGAATGTAAATGAGACACTTCCTTGGAAGGGAATAGCGTTTGCACATGTCTACGTATCGTAGCAATAGAGTTCTTATGATTCTTAAAACGAGATATTGCATCTCATGTCTATGTTTCATGATAAGATATAATATTCATTGCGAAGTGTTATGCATTCCTCGTATACGATTCAAATGAATGTGAATGCGATACTTCCTCGCTAGGAAATAGCGTTTGCAGATGTCTACGTATCGTAGCAGTAGCTTTCTAATGCTTCTTAAAACGCGATATCGCATCTCATTTCTATGTTTCATGGTAAGATATAATATTATTTGCGAAGTGTTATGTATTCCTCGTCTGCACTTCAAATGAATGTAAATGCGACACTTCCTTGCTAGGAAATAGCGTCAGCAGATGTCTAGGCATCGTAGCAATAGAGTTCAAATGCTTCTCAAAACGAGATATTGCATCTCATATCTATGTTTCATGATAAGATATAATATTCATTGCGAAGTGTTATGCATTCCTCGTATACGATTCAAATGAATGTAAATGCGACACTTCCTTGCAAAGAAATAGCGTTTGCAGACGTCTACGTATCGTAGCAATAGAAACCTAATGCTTCTTAAAACGCGATATTGCATCTCATACCTATGTTTCAAGATAAGATATAATATTCATTGCGAAGTGTTATGTATTCCTTGTCTGCACTTCAAATGAATGTAAATGCGACACTTCCTTGCAAAGAAATAGCGTTTGCAGATGTCTACGAATCGTAGCAATAGATTCCTAATGCTTCTTAAAACGCGATATCGCATCTCATTTCTATGTTTCATGGTAAGATATAATATGATTTGCGAAGTGTTATGTATTCCTCGTCTACACTTCAAATGAATGTAATTGCGACACTTCCTTGCTCGGAAATAGTGTCTGCAGATGTCTAGGCATCGCAGCGATAGCGTTCTAATGCTTCTTAAAACGCGATATCGCATCTCATTTCTATGTTTCATGGTAAGATATAATATGATTTGCGAATTGTTATGTATTCCTTGTCTGCACTTCAAATGAATGTAAATGCGACACTTCCTTTCAAGGGAATAGCGTTTGCAGATGTCTACGTATCGTAGCAACAGAGTTCTAATGCTTCTTAAAACGCGATATCGCATCTCATTTCTATGTTTCATGGTAAGATATAATATGATTTGCGAAGTGTTATGTATTCCTCGTCTACACTTCAAATGAATGTAAATGCGACACTTCCTTGCAAGGGAATAGCGTTTGCATTTGTCTACGTATCGTAGCAATAGAGTTCTTATGATTCTTAAAACGAGATATTGCATCTCATATCTATGTTTCATGATAAGATATAATATTCATTGCGAAGTGTTATGCATTCCTCGTATACGATTCAAATGAATGTGAATGCGATACTTCCTTGCTAGGAAATAGCGTTTGCAGATGTCTACGTATGGTAGCAGTAGCTTTCTAATGCTTCTTAAAACGCGATATCGCATCTCATTTCTATGTTTCATGGTAAGATATAATATGATTTGCGAAGTGTTATGTATTCCTCGTCTACACTTCAAGTGAATGTAAATGCGACACTTCCTTGCAAAGAAATAGCGTTTGCAGATGTCTACATATGGTAGCAATTGATTCCTAATGCTTTTTAAAAGCGATATCGCATCTCATTTCTATGTTTCATGGTAAGATATAATATGATTTGCGAAGTGTTATGTATTCCTTGTTTGCACTTCAAATGAATGTAAATGCGACACTTCCTTGCAAGGGAATAGCGTTTGCATATGTCTACGTATCGTAGCAATAGAGTTCTTATTATTCTTAGAACGAGATATTGCATCTCATATCTATGTTTCATGATAAGATATAATATTCATTGCGAAGTGTTATGCATTCCTCGTATACGATTCAAATGAATGTGAATGCGATACTTCCTCGCTAGGAAATAGCGTTTGCTGATGTCTACGTATCGTAGCAGTAGCTTTCTAATGCTTCTTAAAACGCGATATCGCATCTCATTTCTATGTTTCATGGTAAGATATAATATGATTTGCGAAGTGTTATGTATTCCTCGTCTACACTTCAAGTGAATGTAAATGCGACACTTCCTACCAAGGAAATAGCGTTTGCAGATGTCTACGTATCGAAGCAATAGAGTTCAAATGCTTCTTAAAACGAAATATTGCATCTCATATCTATGTTTCATGATAAGGTGTAATATTCATTGCGAAGTGTTATGCATTCCTCGTCTACGATTCAAATGAATGTAAATGCGACACTTCCTTGCAAGGAAATAGCGTTTACAGATGTCTACCTATCGTAGCAATAGAGTTCTAATGCTTCTTAAAACGCGATATCGCATCTCATTTCTATGTTTCATGGTAAGATATAATATGATTTGCGAAGTGTTATGTATTCCTCGTCTGCACTTCAAATGAATGTAAATGCGACACTTCCTCGCTAGGAAATAGCGTTTGCAGATGTCTACGTATCGTAGCATTAGCTTTCTAATGCTTCTTAAAACGCGATATCGCATCTCATTTCTATATTTCATGGTAAGACATAACATGATTTGCGAAGTGTCATGTATTTCTCGTCTACACTTCAAATGAATGTAAATGCGACACTTCCTTGCTAGGAAATAGCGTCTGCAGATGTCTAGGTATCGTAGCAATAGAGTTCAAAAGCTTCTTAAAACGAGATATTGCATCTCATATCTATGTTTCATGATAAGATATAATATTCATTGCGAAGTGTTATGCATTCCACGTCTACGATTCAAATGAATGTAAATGCGACACTTCCTAGCAAGGAAATAGCGTTTGCTGATGTCTACGTATCGAAGCAATAGAGTTCAAATGCTTCTTAAAACGAGATATTGCATCTCATATCTATGTTTCATGATAAGATATAATATTCATTGCGAAGTGTTATGCATTCCTCGTCTACGATTCAAATGAATGTAAATGCGACACTTCCTTGCTAGGAAATAGCGTCTGCAGATGTCTAGGTATCGTAGCAATAGAGTTCAAATGCTTCTTAAAACGAGATATTGCATCTCATATCTATGTTTCATGATAAGATATAATATTCATTGCGAAGTGTTATGCATTCCTCGTCTACGATTTAAATGAATGTAAATGTGACACTTCCTTGCAAGGATATAGCGTTTGCAGATGTCTACGTATCGTAGCAGTAGCTATCTAATGCTTCTTAAAACGCGATATCGCATCTCATTTCTATGTTTCATGGTAAGATATAATATGATTTGCGAAGTGTTATGTATTCCTCGTCTACACTTCAAATGAATGTAAATGCGACACTTCCTTGCAAAGAAATAGCGTTTGCAGATGTCTACGTATCGTAGCAATTGATTCCTAATGCTTCTTAAAACGCGATATCGCATCTCATTTCTATGTTTCATGGTAAGATATAATATGATTTGCGAACTGTTATGTATTCCTTGTCTGCACTTCAAATGAATGTAAATGCGACACTTCCTTGCAAGGGAATAGCGTTTGCAGATGTCTACGTATCGTAGCAACAGAGTTCTAATGCTTCTTAAAACGCGATATCGCAACTCATTTCTATGTTTCATGGTAAGATATAATATGATTTGCGAAGTGTTATGTATTCCTCGTCTACACTTCAAATGAATGTAAATGCGACACTTCCTTGCAAGGGAATAGCGTTTGCATATGTCTACGTATCGTAGCAATAGAGTTCTTATGATTCTTAAAACGAGATATTGCATCTCATATCTATGTTTCATGATAAGATATAATGTTCATTGCGAAGTGTTATGCATTCCTCGTATACGATTCAAATGAATGTGAATGCGATACTTCCTCGCTAGGAAATAGCGTTTGCAGATGTCTACGTATCGTAGCATTAGCTTTCTAATGCTTCTTAAAACGCGATATCGCATCTCATTTCTATGTTTCATGGTAAGATATAATATGATTTGCGAAGTGTTATGTATTCCTCGTCTACACTTCAAGTGAATGTAAATGCGACACTTCCTAGCAAGGAAATAGCGTTTGCAGATGTCTACGTATCGAAGCAATAGAGTTCAAATGCTTCTTAAAACGAGATATTGCATCTCATATCTATGTTTCATGATAAGATATAATATTCATTGCGAAGTGTTATGCATTCCTCGTCTACGATTCAAATGAATGTAAATGCGACACTTCCTTGCAAGGAAATAGCGTTTACAGATGTCTACCTATCGTAGCAATAGAGTTCTAATGCTTCTTAAAACGCGATATCGCATCTCATTTCTATGTTTCATGGTAAGATATAATATGATTTGCGAAATGTTATGTATTCCTCGTCTACACTTCAAATGAATGTAAATGCGACACTTCCTTGCATAGAAATAGCGTTTGCAGATGTCTACGTATCGTAGCAATAGAATCCTAATGCTTCTTAAAACGCGATATCGCATCTCATTTCTATGTTTCATGGTAAGATATAATTTGATTTGCGAAGTGTTATGTATTCCTCGTCTACACTTCAAATGAATGTAAATGCGACACTTCCTTGCTAGGAAATAGCGTCTGCAGATGTCTACGTATCGTAGCAATAGATTTCTAATGCTTCTTAAAACGCGATATCGCATCTCATTTCTATGTTTCATGGTAAGATATAATATGATTTGCGAAGTGTTATGTATTCCTCTTCTACACTTCATATGAATGTGAATGCGATACTTCCTCGCTAGGAAATAGCGTTTGCAGATGTCTACGTATCGTAGCATTAGCTTTCTAATGCTTCTTAAAACGCGATATCGCATCTCATTTCTATATTTCATGGTAAGATATAACATGATTTGCGAAGTGTCATGTATTTCTCGTCTACACTTCAAATGAATGTAAATGCGACACTTCCTTGCTAGGAAAAAGCGTCTGCAGATGTCTAGGTATCGTAGCAATAGAGTTCAAATGCTTCTTAAAACGAGATATTGCATCTCATATCTATGTTTCATGATAAGATATAATATTCATTGCGAAGTGTTATGCATTCCACGTCTACGATTCAAATGAATGTAAATGCGACACTTCCTAGCAAGGAAATAGCGTTTGCAGATGTCTACGTATCGAAGCAATAGAGTTCAAATGCTTCTTAAAACGAGATATTGCATCTCATATCTATGTTTCATGATAAGATATAATATTCATTGCGAAGTGTTATGCATTCCTCGTCTACGATTCAAATGAATGTAAATGCGACACTTCCTTGCAAAGAAATAGCGTTTGCAGATGTCTACGTATCGTAGCAATAGAAACCTAATGCTTCTTAAAACGCGATATCGCATCTCATTTCTATGTTTCATGGTAAGATATAATATTATTTGCGAAGTGTTATGTATTCCTCGTCTGCACTTCAAATGAATGTAAATGCGACACTTCCTTGCAAGGGAATAGCGTTTGCATATGTCTACGTATCGTAGCAATAGAGTTCTTATGATTCTTAAAACGCGATATCGCATCTCATTTCTATGTTTCATGGTAAGATATAATATGATTTGCGAAGTGTTATGTATTCCTCGTCTACACTTCAAATGAATGTAAATGCGACACTTCCTTGCTAGGAAATAGCGTCTGCAGATGTCTACGTATCGTAGCAATAGATTTCTAATGCTTCTTAAAACGCGATATCGCATCTCATTTCTATGTTTCATGGTAAGATATAATATGATTTGCGAAGTGTTATGTATTCCTCTTCTACACTTCAAATGAATGTGAATGCGATACTTCCTCGCTAGGAAATAGCGTTTGCAGATGTCTACGTATCGTAGCATTAGCTTTCTAATGCTTCTTAAAACGCGATATCGCATCTCATTTCTATATTTCATGGTAAGATATAACATGATTTGCGAAGTGTCATGTATTTCTCGTCTACACTTCAAATGAATGTAAATGCGACACTTCCTTGCTAGGAAATAGCGTCTGCAGATGTCTAGGTATCGTAGCAATAGAGTTCAAATGCTTCTTAAAACGAGATATTGCATCTCATATCTATGTTTCATGATAAGATATAATATTCATTGCGAAGTGTTATGCATTCCACGTCTACGATTCAAATGAATGTAAATGCGACACTTCCTAGCAAGGAAATAGCGTTTGCAGATGTCTACGTATCGAAGCAATAGAGTTCAAATGCTTCTTAAAACGAGATATTGCATCTCATATCTATGTTTCATGATAAGATATAATATTCATTGCGAAGTGTTATGCATTCCTCGTCTACGATTCAAATGAATGTAAATGCGACACTTCCTTGCAAAGAAATAGCGTTTGCAGATGTCTACGTATCGTAGCAATAGAAACCTAATGCTTCTTAAAACGCGATATCGCATCTCATTTCTATGTTTCATGGTAAGATATAATATTATTTGCGAAGTGTTATGTATTCCTCGTCTGCACTTCAAATGAATGTAAATGCGACACTTCCTTGCAAGGGAATAGCGTTTGCATATGTCTACGTATCGTAGCAATAGAGTTCTTATGATTCTTAAAACGCGATATCGCATCTCATTTCTATGTTTCATGGTAAGATATAATATGATTTGCGAAGTGTTATATATTCCTCGTCTACACTTCAAATGAATGTAAATGCGGCACTTCCTTGCATGGAAATAGCGTTTACAGATGTCTACCTATCGTAGCAATAGAGTTCTAATGCTTCTTAAAACGTGATATCGCATCTCATTTCTATGTTTCATGGTAGGATATAATATGATTTGCGAAGTGTTATGTATTCCTCGTCTACACTTCAAATGAATGTAAATGCGACACTTCCTTGCAAAGAAATAGCGTTTGCAGATGTCTACGTATCGTAGCAATAGCTTTCTAATGCTTCTTAAAACGCGATATCGCATCTCATTTCCATGTTTCATGGTAAGATATAATATGATTTGCGAAGAGTTATGTATTCCTCGTGTACACTTCAAATGAATGTAATTGCGACACTTCCTTGCTCGGAAATAGTGTCTGCAGATATCTAGGCATCGTAGCGATAGCGTTCTAATGCTTCTTAAAACGCGATATCGCCTCTCATTTCTATGTTTCATGGTAAGATATAATATGATTTGCGAATGGTTATGTATTCCTCGTCTACACTTCAAATGAATGTGAATGCGACACTTCCTCGCTAGGAAATAGCGTTTGCAGATGTCTACGTATCGAAGCAATAGAGTTCAAATGCTTCTTAAAACGAGATATTGCATCTCATATCTATGTTTCATGATAAGATATAATATTCATTGCGGAGTGTTATGCATTCCTCGTCTACGATTCAAATGAATGTAAATGCGACACTTCCTTGCAAAGAAATAGCGTTTGCGGATGTCTACGTATCGTAGCAATAGAAACCTAATGCTTCTTAACACGCTATATCGCATCTCATTTCTATGTTTCATGGTAAGATATAATATTATTTGCGAAGTGTTATGTATTCCTCGTCTGCACTTCAAATGAATGTAAATGCGACACTTCCTTGCAAGGGAATAGCGTTTGCAGATGTCTGCGTATCGTAGCAATAGAGTTCTAATGCTTCTTAAAACGCGATATCGCATCTCATTTCTATTTTTCATGGTAAGATATAATATTATTTGCGAAGTGTTATGTATTCCTCGTCTGCACTTCAAATGAATGTAAATGCGACACTTCCTTGCAAGGGAATAGCGTTTGCACATGTCTACGTATCGTAGCAATAGAGCTCTTATGATTCTTAAAACGAGATATTGCATCTCATGTCTATGTTTCATGATAAGATATGATATTCATTGCGAAGTGTTATGCATTCCTCGTATACGATTCAAATGAATGTGAATGCGATACTTCCTCGCTAGGAAATAGCGTTTGCAGATGTCTACGTATCGTAGCAGTAGCTTTCTAATGCTTCTTAAAACGCGATATCGCATCACATTTCTATGTTTCATGGTAAGATATAATATGATTTGCGAAGTGTTATGTATTCCTCGTCTACACTTCAAATGAATGTAAATGCGACACATTCTTGCAAGCAAATAGCGTTTGCAGCTGTCTACGTATCGAAGCAATAGAGTTTTTATGCTTCTTAAAACACGATATCGCATCTCATTTCTATATTTCACGGTAAGATATAATATGATTTGCGAAGTGTTATGTATTCCTCGTCTACACTCCAAATGATTGTGAATGCGACACTTCCTTGCAAGGAAATAGCGTTTGCAGATGTCTACGTATTGTAGCAATGGAGTTCTAATGCTTCTTAAAACGCGATATCGCATCTCATTTCTATGTTTCATGGTAAGATATAATATGATTTGCGAAGGGTTATGTATTCCTCGTCTACACTTCAAATGAATGTGAATGCGACACTTCCTCGCTAGGAAATAGCGTTTGCAGATGTCTACGTATCGTAGCAATAGAGTTCTAATGCTTCTTAAAACGCGATATCGCATCTCATTTCTATGTTTCATGGTAAGATATAATATGATTTGCGAATTGTTACGTATTCCTTGTCTGCACTTCAAATGAATGTAAATGCGACACTTCCTTGCAAGGGAATAGCGTTTGCAGATGTCTACCTATCGTAGCAACAGAGTTCTAATGCTTCTTAAAACGCGATATAGCATCTCATTTCTATGTTTCATGGTAAGATATAATATTATTTGCGAAGTGTTATGTATTCCTCGTCTGCACTTCAAATGAATGTAAATGAGACACTTCCTTGGAAGGGAATAGCGTTTGCACATGTCTACGTATCGTAGCAATAGAGTTCTTATGATTCTTAAAACGAGATATTGCATCTCATGTCTATGTTTCATGATAAGATATAATATTCATTGCGAAGTGTTATGCATTCCTCGTATACGATTCAAATGAATGTGAATGCGATACTTCCTCGCTAGGAAATAGCGTTTGCAGATGTCTACGTATCGTAGCAGTAGCTTTCTAATGCTTCTTAAAACGCGATATCGCATCTCATTTCTATGTTTCATGGTAAGATATAATATTATTTGCGAAGTGTTATGTATTCCTCGTCTGCACTTCAAATGAATGTAAATGCGACACTTCCTTGCTAGGAAATAGCGTCAGCAGATGTCTAGGCATCGTAGCAATAGAGTTCAAATGCTTCTCAAAACGAGATATTGCATCTCATATCTATGTTTCATGATAAGATATAATATTCATTGCGAAGTGTTATGCATTCCTCGTATACGATTCAAATGAATGTAAATGCGACACTTCCTTGCAAAGAAATAGCGTTTGCAGACGTCTACGTATCGTAGCAATAGAAACCTAATGCTTCTTAAAACGCGATATTGCATCTCATACCTATGTTTCAAGATAAGATATAATATTCATTGCGAAGTGTTATGTATTCCTTGTCTGCACTTCAAATGAATGTAAATGCGACACTTCCTTGCAAGGGAATAGCGTTTGCAGATGTCTACGTATCGTAGCAACAGAGTTCTAATGCTTCTTAAAACGCGATATAGCATCTCATTTCTATGTTTCATGGTAAGATATAATATTATTTGCGAAGTGTTATGTATTCCTCGTCTGCACTTCAAATGAATGTAAATGAGACACTTCCTTGGAAGGGAATAGCGTTTGCACATGTCTACGTATCGTAGCAATAGAGTTCTTATGATTCTTAAAACGAGATATTGCATCTCATGTCTATGTTTCATGATAAGATATAATATGATTTGCGAAGTGTTATGTATTCCTCGTCTACACTTCAAATGAATGTAATTGCGACACTTCCTTGCTCGGAAATAGTGTCTGCAGATGTCTAGGCATCGTAGCAATAGCGTTCTAATGCTTCTTAAAACGCGATATCGCATCTCATTTCTATGTTTCATGGTAAGATATAATATTCACTGCGAAGTGTTATGCATTCCTCGTCTACGATTCAAATGAATGTAAATGCGACACTTCCTTGCTAGGAAATAGCGTCTGCACATGTCTAGGCATCGTAGCAATAGAGTTCAAATGCTTCTTAAAACGAGATATTGCATCTCATATCTATGTTTCATGATAAGATATAATATTCATTGCGAAGTGTTATGCATTCCTCGTATACGATTCAAATGAATGTGAATGCGATACTTCCTCGCTAGGAAATAGCGTTTGCAGATGTCTACGTATCGTAGCAGTAGCTTTCTAATGCTTCTTATAACGCGATATCGCATCTCATTTCTATGTTTCATGGTAAGATATAATATGATTTGCGAAGTGTTATGTATTCCTCGTCTACACTACAAGTGAATGTAAATGCGACACTTCCTAGCAAGGAAATAGCGTTTGCAGATGTCTACGTATCGAAGCAATAGGGTTCAAATGCTTCTTAAAACGAGATATTGCATCTCATACCTATGTTTCAAGATAAGATATAATATTCATTGCGAAGTGTTATGCATTCCTCGTCCACGATTCAAATGAATGTAAATGCGACACCTCCTTGCAAGGAAGTAGCGTTTACAGATGTCTACCTATCGTAGCAATAGAGTTCTAATGCTTCTTAAAACGTGATATCGCATCTCATTTCTATGTTTCATGGTAGGATATAATATGATTTGCGAAGTGTTATGTATTCCTCGTCTACACTTCAAATGAATGTAAATGCGACACTTCCTTGCAAAGAAATAGCGTTTGCAGATGTCTACGTATCGTAGCAATAGATTCCTAATGCTTCTTAAAACGCGATATCGCATCTCATTTCTATGTTTCATGGTAAGATATAACATGATTTGCGAAGTGTTATGTATTCCTCGTCCACACTTCAAATGAATGTGAATGCGATACTTCCCCGCTAGGAAATAGCGTTTGCAGATGTCTACGTATCGTAGCAATAGCTTTCTAATGCTTCTTAAAACGCGATATCGCATCTCATTTCCATGTTTCATGGTAAGATATAATATGATTTGCGAAGTGTTATATATTCCTCGTCTACACTTCAAATGAATGTAAATGCGGCACTTCCTTGCTAGGAAATAGTGTCTGCAGATGTCTAGGTATCGTAGCGATAGAGTTCTAATGCTTCTTAAAACGCGATATCGCATCTCATTTCTATGTTTCATGGTAAGATATAATATGATTTGCGAAGTGTTATGTATTCCTCGTCTACACTTCAAATGAATGTAATTGCGACACTTCCTTGCTCGGAAATAGTGTCTGCAGATGTCTAGGCATCGTAGCGATAGCATTCTAATGCTTCTTATAACGCGATATCGCATCTCATTTCTATGTTTCATGGTAAGATATAATAATCATTGCGAAGTGTTATGCATTCCTCGTCTACGATTCAAGTGAATGTAAATGCGACACTTCCTTGCAAGGAAATAGCGTTTGCAGATGTCTACGTATCGTAGCAATAGAGTTTTTATGATCCTTAAAACTCGATATAGCATCTCATTTCTACATTTCACGGTAAGATAAAATATGATTTGCGAAGTGTTATGTATTCCTCGTCTACACTCCAAATGATTGTGAATGCGACACTTCCTTGCAAGGAAATAGCGTTTGCAGATGTCTACGTATCGTAGCAATGGAGTTCTTATGATTCTTAAAACGCGATATCGCATCTCAATTCTATGTTTCATGGTAAGATACAATATGATTTGCGAAGTGTTATACATTCCTCGTCTACACTTCAAATGAATGTAAATGCGAAACTTCCTTGCAAGGAATTAGCGTTTGCAGATGTCTACGTATCGTAGCAATAGATTTCTAATGCTTCTTAAAACGCGATATCGCATCTCATTTCTATGTTTCATGGTAAGATATAATATGATTTGCGAAGTGTTATGTATTCCTCGTCTACACTTCAAATGAATGTGAATGCGATACTTCCTCGCTAGGAAATAGCGTTTGCAGATGTCTACGTATCGTAGCATTAGTTTTCTAATGCTTCTTAAAACGCGATATCGCATCTCATTTCTATATTTCATGGTAAGATATAACATGATTTGCGAAGTGTCATGTATTTCTCGTCTACACTTCAAATGAATGTAAATGCGACACTTCCTTGCTAGGAAATAGCGTCTGCAGATGTCTAGGTATCGTAGCAATAGAGTTCAAATGCTTCTTAAAACGAGATATTGCATCTCATATCTATGTTTCATGATAAGATATAATATTCATTGCGAAGTGTTATGCATTCCTCGTCTACGATTCAAATGAATGTAAATGCGACACTTCCTTGCAAGGAAATAGCGTTTGCAGATGTCTACGTATCGTAGCAATAGAGTTTTTATGATTCTTAAAACGCGACATCGCATCTCATTTCTATGTTTCATGGTAAAATATAATATGATTTGCGAAGTGTTATGTATTCCTCGTCTACACTTCAAATGAATGTGAATGCCACACTTCCTCGCTAGGAAATAGCGTTTGCAGATGTCTACGTATCGTAGCAATAGAGTTCTTATGATTCTTAAAACGCGATATCGCATCTCATTTCTATGTTTCATGGTAAGATATAATATGATTTGCGAAGTGTTATATATTCCTCGTCTACACTTCAAATGAATGTAAATGCGGCACTTCCTTGCATGGAAATAGCGTTTACAGATGTCTACCTATCGTAGCAATAGAGTTCTAATGCTTCTTAAAACGTGATATCGCATCTCATTTCTATGTTTCATGGTAGGATATAATATGATTTGCGAAGTGTTATGTATTCCTCGTCTACACTTCAAATGAATGTAAATGCGACACTTCCTTGCAAAGAAATAGCGTTTGCAGATGTCTACGTATCGTAGCAATAGCTTTCTAATGCTTCTTAAAACGCGATATCGCATCTCATTTCCATGTTTCATGGTAAGATATAATATGATTTGCGAAGTGTTATGTATTCCTCGTCTACACTTCAAATGAATGTAATTGCGACACTTCCTTGCTCGGAAATAGTGTCTGCAGATGTCTAGGCATCGTAGCGATAGCATTCTAATGCTTCTTAAAACGCGATATCGCATCTCATTTCTATGTTTCATGGTAAGATATAATATGATTTGCGAAGGGTTATGTATTCCTCGTCTACACTTCAAATGAATGTGAAAGCGACACTTCCTCGCTAGGAAATAGCGTTTGCAGATGTCTACGTATCGTAGCAATAGATTTCTAATGCTTCTTAAAACGCGATATCGCATCTCATTTCTATGTTTCATGGTAGGATATAATATGATTTGCGAAGTGTCATTTATTCCTCGTCTACACTTCAAATGAATGTAAATGCGACACTTCCTTGCAAGGAAATAGCGTCTGCAGATGTCTACGTATCGTAGCAATAGAGTTCTTATGATTCTTAAAACGCGATATCGCATCTCATTTCTATGTTTCATGATAAGATACAATATTCATTGCGAAGTGATATGCATTCCTCGTCTACGATTCAAATGAATGTAAATACGCCACTTCCTTGCAATGAAATAGCGTTTGCAGATGTCTAGGTATCGTAGCAATAGAGTTCTAATGCTTCTTAAAACGCGATATCGCATCTCATTTCTATGTTTCATGGTAAGATATAATATGATTTGCGAATTGTTATGTATTCCTTGTCTGCACTTCAAATGAATGTAAATGCGACACTTCCTTGCAAGGGAATAGCGTTTGCAGATGTCTACGTATCGTAGCAATAGAGTTCTTATGATTCTTAAAACGCGATATCGCATCTCATTTCTATGTTTCATGGTAAGATATAATATGATTTGCGAAGTGTTATATATTCCTCGTCTACACTTCAAATGAATGTGAATGCGATACTTCCTCGCTAGGAAATAGCGTTTGCAGATGTCTACGTATCGTAGCAATAGATTCCTAATGCTTCTTAAAACGCGATATCGCATCTCATTTCTATGTTTCATGGTAAGATATAACATGATTTGCGAAGTGTTATGTATTCCTCGTCTACACTTCAAATGAATGTGAATGCGATACTTCCTCGCTAGGAAATAGCGTTTGCAGATGTCTACGTATCGTAGCATTAGTTTTCTAATGCTTCTTAAAACGCGATATCGCATCTCATTTCTATATTTCATGGTAAGATATAACATGATTTGCGAAGTGTCATGTATTTCTCGTCTACACTTCAAATGAATGTAAATGCGACACTTCCTTGCTAGGAAATAGCGTCTGCAGATATCTAAGTATCGTAGCAATAGAGTTCAAATGCTTCTTAAAACCAGATATTGCATCTCATATCTATGTTTCATGATAAGATATAATATTCATTGCGAAGTGTTATGCATTCCTCGTCTACGATTCAAATGAATGTAAATGCGACACTTCCTTGCAAGGAAATAGCGTTTGCAGATGTCTACGTATCGTAGCAATAGAGTTTTTATGATTCTTAAAACGCGATATCGCATCTCATTTCTATGTTTCATGGTAAAATATAATATGATTTGCGAAGTGTTATGTATTCCTCGTCTACACTTCAAATGAATGTGAATGCCACACTTCCTCGCTAGGAAATAGCGTTTGCAGATGTCTACGTATCGTAGCAATAGAGTTCTAATGCTTCTTAAAACGTGATATCGCATCTCATTTCTATGTTTCATGGTAGGATATAATATGATCTGCGAAGTGTTATGTATTCCTCGTCTACACTTCAAATGAATGTAAATGCGACACTTCCTTGCAAAGAAATAACGTTTGCAGATGTCTACGTATCGTAGCAATAGCTTTCTAATGCTTCTTAAAACGCGATATCGCATCTCATTTCCATGTTTCATGGTAAGATATAATATGATTTGCGAAGTGCTATGTATTCCTCGTCTACACTTCAAATGAATGTAATTGCGACACTTCCTTGCTCGGAAATAGTGTCTGCAGATGTCTAGGCATCGTAGCGATAGCATTCTAATGCTTCTTAAAACGCGATATCGCATCTCATTTCTATGTTTCATGGTAAGATATAATATGATTTGCGAAGGGTTATGTATTCCTCGTCTACACTTCAAATGAATGTGAAAGCGACACTTCCTCGCTAGGAAATAGCGTCTGCAGATGTCTACGTATCGTAGCAATAGATTTCTAATGCTTCTTAAAACGCGATATCGCATCTCATTTCTATGTTTCATGGTAGGATATAATATGATTTGCGAAGTGTCATTTATTCCTCGTCTACACTTCAAATGAATGTAAATGCGACACTTCCTTGCAAGGAAATAGCGTCTGCAGATGTCTACGTATCGTAGCAATAGAGTTCTTATGATTCTTAAAACGCGATATCGCATCTCATTTCTATGTTTCATGGTAAAATATAATATGATTTGCGAAGTGTTATGTATTCCTCGTCTACACTTCAAATGAATGTGAATGCCACACTTCCTCGCTAGGAAATAGCGTTTGCAGATGTCTACGTATCGTAGCAATAGAGTTCTTATGATTCTTAAAACGCGATATCGCATCTCATTTCTATGTTTCATGGTAAGATATAATATGATTTGCGAAGTGTTATATATTCCTCGTCTACACTTCAAATGAATGTAAATGCGGCACTTCCTTGCATGGAAATAGCGTTTACAGATGTCTACCTATCGTAGCAATAGAGTTCTAATGCTTCTTAAAACGTGATATCGCATCTCATTTCTATGTTTCATGGTAGGATATAATATGATTTGCGAAGTGTTATGTATTCCTCGTCTACACCTCAAATGAATGTAAATGCGACACTTCCTTGCAAAGAAATAGCGTTTGCAGATGTCTACGTATCGTAGCAATAGAGTTCTAATGCTTCTTAAAACGTGATATCGCATCTCATTTCTATGTTTCATGGTAGGATATAATATGATTTGCGAAGTGTTATGTATTCCTCGTCTACACTTCAAATGAATGTAAATGCGACACTTCCTTGCAAAGAAATAGCGTTTGCAGATGTCTACGTATCGTAGCAATAGCTTTCTAATGCTTCTTAAAACGCGATATCGCATCTCATTTCCATGTTTCATGGTAAGATATAATATGATTTGCGAAGTGTTATGTATTCCTCGTCTACACTTCAAATGAATGTAATTGCGACACTTCCTTGCTCGGAAATAGTGTCTGCAGATGTCTAGGCATCGTAGCGATAGCATTCTAATGCTTCTTAAAACGCGATATCGCATCTCATTTCTATGTTTCATGGTAAGATATAATATGATTTGCGAAGGGTTATGTATTCCTCGTCTACACTTCAAATGAATGTGAAAGCGACACTTCCTCGCTAGGAAATAGCGTTTGCAGATGTCTACGTATCGTAGCAATAGATTTCTAATGCTTCTTAAAACGCGATATCGCATCTCATTTCTATGTTTCATGGTAGGATATAATATGATTTGCGAAGTGTCATTTATTCCTCGTCTACACTTCAAATGAATGTAAATGCGACACTTCCTTGCAAGGAAATAGCGTCTGCAGATGTCTACGTATCGTAGCAATAGAGTTCTTATGATTCTTAAAACGCGATATCGCATCTCATTTCTATGTTTCATGATAAGATACAATATTCATTGCGAAGTGATATGCATTCCTCGTCTACGATTCAAATGAATGTAAATACGCCACTTCCTTGCAATGAAATAGCGTTTGCAGATGTCTAGGTATCGTAGCAATAGAGTTCTAATGCTTCTTAAAACGCGATATCGCATCTCATTTCTATGTTTCATGGTAAGATATAATATGATTTGCGAATTGTTATGTATTCCTTGTCTGCACTTCAAATGAATGTAAATGCGACACTTCCTTGCAAGGGAATAGCGTTTGCAGATGTCTACGTATCGTAGCAATAGAGTTCTTATGATTCTTAAAACGCGATATCGCATCTCATTTCTATGTTTCATGGTAAGATATAATATGATTTGCGAAGTGTTATATATTCCTCGTCTACACTTCAAATGAATGTGAATGCGATACTTCCTCGCTAGGAAATAGCGTTTGCAGATGTCTACGTATCGTAGCAATAGATTCCTAATGCTTCTTAAAACGCGATATCGCATCTCATTTCTATGTTTCATGGTAAGATATAACATGATTTGCGAAGTGTTATGTATTCCTCGTCTACACTTCAAATGAATGTGAATGCGATACTTCCTCGCTAGGAAATAGCGTTTGCAGATGTCTACGTATCGTAGCATTAGTTTTCTAATGCTTCTTAAAACGCGATATCGCATCTCATTTCTATATTTCATGGTAAGATATAACATGATTTGCGAAGTGTCATGTATTTCTCGTCTACACTTCAAATGAATGTAAATGCGACACTTCCTTGCTAGGAAATAGCGTCTGCAGATATCTAAGTATCGTAGCAATAGAGTTCAAATGCTTCTTAAAACCAGATATTGCATCTCATATCTATGTTTCATGATAAGATATAATATTCATTGCGAAGTGTTATGCATTCCTCGTCTACACTTCAAATGAATGTGAAAGCGACACTTCCTCGCTAGGAAATAGCGTCTGCAGATGTCTACGTATCGTAGCAATAGATTTCTAATGCTTCTTAAAACGCGATATCGCATCTCATTTCTATGTTTCATGGTAGGATATAATATGATTTGCGAAGTGTCATTTATTCCTCGTCTACACTTCAAATGAATGTAAATGCGACACTTCCTTGCAAGGAAATAGCGTCTGCAGATGTCTACGTATCGTAGCAATAGAGTTCTTATGATTCTTAAAACGCGATATCGCATCTCATTTCTATGTTTCATGGTAAAATATAATATGATTTGCGAAGTGTTATGTATTCCTCGTCTACACTTCAAATGAATGTGAATGCCACACTTCCTCGCTAGGAAATAGCGTTTGCAGATGTCTACGTATCGTAGCAATAGAGTTCTTATGATTCTTAAAACGCGATATCGCATCTCATTTCTATGTTTCATGGTAAGATATAATATGATTTGCGAAGTGTTATATATTCCTCGTCTACACTTCAAATGAATGTAAATGCGGCACTTCCTTGCATGGAAATAGCGTTTACAGATGTCTACCTATCGTAGCAATAGAGTTCTAATGCTTCTTAAAACGTGATATCGCATCTCATTTCTATGTTTCATGGTAGGATATAATATGATTTGCGAAGTGTTATGTATTCCTCGTCTACACCTCAAATGAATGTAAATGCGACACTTCCTTGCAAAGAAATAGCGTTTGCAGATGTCTACGTATCGTAGCAATAGAGTTCTAATGCTTCTTAAAACGTGATATCGCATCTCATTTCTATGTTTCATGGTAGGATATAATATGATTTGCGAAGTGTTATATATTCCTCGTCTACACTTCAAATGAATGTGAATGCGATACTTCCTCGCTAGGAAATAGCGTTTGCAGATGTCTACGTATCGTAGCAATAGATTCCTAATGCTTCTTAAAACGCGATATCGCATCTCATTTCTATGTTTCATGGTAAGATATAACATGATTTGCGAAGTGTTATGTATTCCTCGTCTACACTTCAAATGAATGTGAATGCGATACTTCCTCGCTAGGAAATAGCGTTTGCAGATGTCTACGTATCGTAGCATTAGTTTTCTAATGCTTCTTAAAACGCGATATCGCATCTCATTTCTATATTTCATGGTAAGATATAACATGATTTGCGAAGTGTCATGTATTTCTCGTCTACACTTCAAATGAATGTAAATGCGACACTTCCTTGCTAGGAAATAGCGTCTGCAGATATCTAAGTATCGTAGCAATAGAGTTCAAATGCTTCTTAAAACCAGATATTGCATCTCATATCTATGTTTCATGATAAGATATAATATTCATTGCGAAGTGTTATGCATTCCTCGTCTACACTTCAAATGAATGTGAAAGCGACACTTCCTCGCTAGGAAATAGCGTCTGCAGATGTCTACGTATCGTAGCAATAGATTTCTAATGCTTCTTAAAACGCGATATCGCATCTCATTTCTATGTTTCATGGTAGGATATAATATGATTTGCGAAGTGTCATTTATTCCTCGTCTACACTTCAAATGAATGTAAATGCGACACTTCCTTGCAAGGAAATAGCGTCTGCAGATGTCTACGTATCGTAGCAATAGAGTTCTTATGATTCTTAAAACGCGATATCGCATCTCATTTCTATGTTTCATGGTAAAATATAATATGATTTGCGAAGTGTTATGTATTCCTCGTCTACACTTCAAATGAATGTGAATGCCACACTTCCTCGCTAGGAAATAGCGTTTGCAGATGTCTACGTATCGTAGCAATAGAGTTCTTATGATTCTTAAAACGCGATATCGCATCTCATTTCTATGTTTCATGGTAAGATATAATATGATTTGCGAAGTGTTATATATTCCTCGTCTACACTTCAAATGAATGTAAATGCGGCACTTCCTTGCATGGAAATAGCGTTTACAGATGTCTACCTATCGTAGCAATAGAGTTCTAATGCTTCTTAAAACGTGATATCGCATCTCATTTCTATGTTTCATGGTAGGATATAATATGATTTGCGAAGTGTTATGTATTCCTCGTCTACACCTCAAATGAATGTAAATGCGACACTTCCTTGCAAAGAAATAGCGTTTGCAGATGTCTACGTATCGTAGCAATAGAGTTCTAATGCTTCTTAAAACGTGATATCGCATCTCATTTCTATGTTTCATGGTAGGATATAATATGATTTGCGAAGTGTTATGTATTCCTCGTCTACACTTCAAATGAATGTAAATGCGACACTTCCTTGCAAAGAAATAGCGTTTGCAGATGTCTACGTATCGTAGCAATAGCTTTCTAATGCTTCTTAAAACGCGATATCGCATCTCATTTCCATGTTTCATGGTAAGATATAATATGATTTGCGAAGTGTTATGTATTCCTCGTCTACACTTCAAATGAATGTAATTGCGACACTTCCTTGCTCGGAAATAGTGTCTGCAGATGTCTAGGCATCGTAGCGATAGCATTCTAATGCTTCTTAAAACGCGATATCGCATCTCATTTCTATGTTTCATGGTAAGATATAATATGATTTGCGAAGGGTTATGTATTCCTCGTCTACACTTCAAATGAATGTGAAAGTGACACTTCCTCGCTAGGAAATAGCGTTTGCAGATGTCTACGTATCGTAGCAATAGATTTCTAATGCTTCTTAAAACGCGATATCGCATCTCATTTCTATGTTTCATGGTAGGATATAATATGATTTGCGAAGTGTCATTTATTCCTCGTCTACACTTCAAATGAATGTAAATGCGACACTTCCTTGCAAGGAAATAGCGTCTGCAGATGTCTACGTATCGTAGCAATAGAGTTCTTATGATTCTTAAAACGCGATATCGCATCTCATTTCTATGTTTCATGATAAGATACAATATTCATTGCGAAGTGATATGCATTCCTCGTCTACGATTCAAATGAATGTAAATACGCCACTTCCTTGCAATGAAATAGCGTTTGCAGATGTCTAGGTATCGTAGCAATAGAGTTCTAATGCTTCTTAAAACGCGATATCGCATCTCATTTCTATGTTTCATGGTAAGATATAATATGATTTGCGAATTGTTATGTATTCCTTGTCTGCACTTCAAATGAATGTAAATGCGACACTTCCTTGCAAGGGAATAGCGTTTGCAGATGTCTACGTATCGTAGCAATAGAGTTCTTATGATTCTTAAAACGCGATATCGCATCTCATTTCTATGTTTCATGGTAAGATATAATATGATTTGCGAAGTGTTATATATTCCTCGTCTACACTTCAAATGAATGTGAATGCGATACTTCCTCGCTAGGAAATAGCGTTTGCAGATGTCTACGTATCGTAGCAATAGATTCCTAATGCTTCTTAAAACGCGATATCGCATCTCATTTCTATGTTTCATGGTAAGATATAACATGATTTGCGAAGTGTTATGTATTCCTCGTCTACACTTCAAATGAATGTGAATGCGATACTTCCTCGCTAGGAAATAGCGTTTGCAGATGTCTACGTATCGTAGCATTAGTTTTCTAATGCTTCTTAAAACGCGATATCGCATCTCATTTCTATATTTCATGGTAAGATATAACATGATTTGCGAAGTGTCATGTATTTCTCGTCTACACTTCAAATGAATGTAAATGCGACACTTCCTTGCTAGGAAATAGCGTCTGCAGATATCTAAGTATCGTAGCAATAGAGTTCAAATGCTTCTTAAAACCAGATATTGCATCTCATATCTATGTTTCATGATAAGATATAATATTCATTGCGAAGTGTTATGCATTCCTCGTCTACGATTCAAATGAATGTAAATGCGACACTTCCTTGCAAGGAAATAGCGTTTGCAGATGTCTACGTATCGTAGCAATAGAGTTTTTATGATTCTTAAAACGCGATATCGCATCTCATTTCTATGTTTCATGGTAAAATATAATATGATTTGCGAAGTGTTATGTATTCCTCGTCTACACTTCAAATGAATGTGAATGCCACACTTCCTCGCTAGGAAATAGCGTTTGCAGATGTCTACGTATCGTAGCAATAGAGTTCTAATGCTTCTTAAAACGTGATATCGCATCTCATTTCTATGTTTCATGGTAGGATATAATATGATCTGCGAAGTGTTATGTATTCCTCGTCTACACTTCAAATGAATGTAAATGCGACACTTCCTTGCAAAGAAATAACGTTTGCAGATGTCTACGTATCGTAGCAATAGCTTTCTAATGCTTCTTAAAACGCGATATCGCATCTCATTTCCATGTTTCATGGTAAGATATAATATGATTTGCGAAGTGTTATGTATTCCTCGTCTACACTTCAAATGAATGTAATTGCGACACTTCCTTGCTCGGAAATAGTGTCTGCAGATGTCTAGGCATCGTAGCGATAGCATTCTAATGCTTCTTAAAACGCGATATCGCATCTCATTTCTATGTTTCATGGTAAGATATAATATGATTTGCGAAGGGTTATGTATTCCTCGTCTACACTTCAAATGAATGTGAAAGCGACACTTCCTCGCTAGGAAATAGCGTCTGCAGATGTCTACGTATCGTAGCAATAGATTTCTAATGCTTCTTAAAACGCGATATCGCATCTCATTTCTATGTTTCATGGTAGGATATAATATGATTTGCGAAGTGTCATTTATTCCTCGTCTACACTTCAAATGAATGTAAATGCGACACTTCCTTGCAAGGAAATAGCGTCTGCAGATGTCTACGTATCGTAGCAATAGAGTTCTTATGATTCTTAAAACGCGATATCGCATCTCATTTCTATGTTTCATGGTAAAATATAATATGATTTGCGAAGTGTTATGTATTCCTCGTCTACACTTCAAATGAATGTGAATGCCACACTTCCTCGCTAGGAAATAGCGTTTGCAGATGTCTACGTATCGTAGCAATAGAGTTCTTATGATTCTTAAAACGCGATATCGCATCTCATTTCTATGTTTCATGGTAAGATATAATATGATTTGCGAAGTGTTATATATTCCTCGTCTACACTTCAAATGAATGTAAATGCGGCACTTCCTTGCATGGAAATAGCGTTTACAGATGTCTACCTATCGTAGCAATAGAGTTCTAATGCTTCTTAAAACGTGATATCGCATCTCATTTCTATGTTTCATGGTAGGATATAATATGATTTGCGAAGTGTTATGTATTCCTCGTCTACACTTCAAATGAATGTAAATGCGACACTTCCTTGCAAAGAAATAGCGTTTGCAGATGTCTACGTATCGTAGCAATAGCTTTCTAATGCTTCTTAAAACGCGATATCGCATCTCATTTCCATGTTTCATGGTAAGATATAATATGATTTGCGAAGTGTTATGTATTCCTCGTCTACACTTCAAATGAATGTAATTGCGACACTTCCTTGCTCGGAAATAGTGTCTGCAGATGTCTAGGCATCGTAGCGATAGCATTCTAATGCTTCTTAAAACGCGATATCGCATCACATTTCTATGTTTCATGGCAAGATATAATATGATTTGCGAAGGGTTATGTATTCCTCGTCTACACTTCAAATGAATGTGAAAGCGACACTTCCTCGCTAGGAGATAGCGTTTGCAGATGTCTACGTATCGTAGCAATAGATTTCTAATGCTTCTTAAAACGCGATATCGCATCTCATTTCTATGTTTCATGGTAGGATATAATATGATTTGCGAAGTGTCATTTATTCCTCGTCTACACTTCAAATGAATGTAAATGCGACACTTCCTTGCAAGGAAATAGCGTCTGCAGATGTCTACGTATCGTAGCAATAGAGTTCTTATGATTCTTAAAACGCGATATCGCATCTCATTTCTATGTTTCATGATAAGATACAATATTCATTGCGAAGTGATATGCATTCCTCGTCTACGATTCAAATGAATGTAAATACGCCACTTCCTTGCAATGAAATAGCGTTTGCAGATGTCTAGGTATCGTAGCAATAGAGTTCTAATGCTTCTTAAAACGCGATATCGCATCTCATTTCTATGTTTCATGGTAAGATATAATATGATTTGCGAATTGTTATGTATTCCTTGTCTGCACTTCAAATGAATGTAAATGCGACACTTCCTTGCAAGGGAATAGCGTTTGCAGATGTCTACGTATCGTAGCAATAGAGTTCTTATGATTCTTAAAACGCGATATCGCATCTCATTTCTATGTTTCATGGTAAGATATAATATGATTTGCGAAGTGTTATATATTCCTCGTCTACACTTCAAATGAATGTAAATGCGACACTTCCTTGCTAGGAAATAGTGTCTGCAGATGTGTAGGTATCGTAGCGATAGATTTCTAATGCTTCTTAGAACGAGATATCGCATCTCACTTCTATGTTTCATGGTAAGATATAATATGATTTGCGAAGTGTTATGTATACCTCGTCTACACTTCAAATGAATGTGAATGCGATACTTCCTCGCTAGGAAATAGCGTTTGCAGATGTCTACGTATCGT
The DNA here is from genome assembly GCF_050948175.1 of Xylocopa sonorina. Taxonomy (NCBI): domain Eukaryota; kingdom Metazoa; phylum Arthropoda; class Insecta; order Hymenoptera; family Apidae; genus Xylocopa; species Xylocopa sonorina. The sequence goes on along the minus strand of NW_027490852.1, from coordinate 13,846 downwards.
AGCAATAGATTCCTAATGCTTCTTAAAACGCGATATCGCATCTCATTTCTATGTTTCATGGTAAGATATAACATGATTTGCGAAGTGTTATGTATTCCTCGTCTACACTTCAAATGAATGTGAATGCGATACTTCCTCGCTAGGAAATAGCGTTTGCAGATGTCTACGTATCGTAGCATTAGTTTTCTAATGCTTCTTAAAACGCGATATCGCATCTCATTTCTATATTTCATGGTAAGATATAACATGATTTGCGAAGTGTCATGTATTTCTCGTCTACACTTCAAATGAATGTAAATGCGACACTTCCTTGCTAGGAAATAGCGTCTGCAGATATCTAAGTATCGTAGCAATAGAGTTCAAATGCTTCTTAAAACGAGATATTGCATCTCATATCTATGTTTCATGATAAGATATAATATTCATTGCGAAGTGTTATGCATTCCTCGTCTACGATTCAAATGAATGTAAATGCGACACTTCCTTGCAAGGAAATAGCGTTTGCAGATGTCTACGTATCGTAGCAATAGAGTTTTTATGATTCTTAAAACGCGATATCGCATCTCATTTCTATGTTTCATGGTAAAATATAATATGATTTGCGAAGTGTTATGTATTCCTCGTCTACACTTCAAATGAATGTGAATGCCACACTTCCTCGCTAGGAAATAGCGTTTGCAGATGTCTACGTATCGTAGCAATAGAGTTCTAATGCTTCTTAAAACGTGATATCGCATCTCATTTCTATGTTTCATGGTAGGATATAATATGATCTGCGAAGTGTTATGTATTCCTCGTCTACACTTCAAATGAATGTAAATGCGACACTTCCTTGCAAAGAAATAACGTTTGCAGATGTCTACGTATCGTAGCAATAGCTTTCTAATGCTTCTTAAAACGCGATATCGCATCTCATTTCCATGTTTCATGGTAAGATATAATATGATTTGCGAAGTGTTATGTATTCCTCGTCTACACTTCAAATGAATGTAATTGCGACACTTCCTTGCTCGGAAATAGTGTCTGCAGATGTCTAGGCATCGTAGCGATAGCATTCTAATGCTTCTTAAAACGCGATATCGCATCTCATTTCTATGTTTCATGGTAAGATATAATATGATTTGCGAAGGGTTATGTATTCCTCGTCTACACTTCAAATGAATGTGAAAGCGACACTTCCTCGCTAGGAAATAGCGTCTGCAGATGTCTACGTATCGTAGCAATAGATTTCTAATGCTTCTTAAAACGCGATATCGCATCTCATTTCTATGTTTCATGGTAGGATATAATATGATTTGCGAAGTGTCATTTATTCCTCGTCTACACTTCAAATGAATGTAAATGCGACACTTCCTTGCAAGGAAATAGCGTCTGCAGATGTCTACGTATCGTAGCAATAGAGTTCTTATGATTCTTAAAACGCGATATCGCATCTCATTTCTATGTTTCATGGTAAAATATAATATGATTTGCGAAGTGTTATGTATTCCTCGTCTACACTTCAAACGAATGTGAATGCCACACTTCCTCGCTAGGAAATAGCGTTTGCAGATGTCTACGTATCGTAGCAATAGAGTTCTTATGATTCTTAAAACGCGATATCGCATCTCATTTCTATGTTTCATGGTAAGATATAATATGATTTGCGAAGTGTTATATATTCCTCGTCTACACTTCAAATGAATGTAAATGCGGCACTTCCTTGCATGGAAATAGCGTTTACAGATGTCTACCTATCGTAGCAATAGAGTTCTAATGCTTCTTAAAACGTGATATCGCATCTCATTTCTATGTTTCATGGTAGGATATAATATGATTTGCGAAGTGTTATGTATTCCTCGTCTACACTTCAAATGAATGTAAATGCGACACTTCCTTGCAAAGAAATAGCGTTTGCAGATGTCTACGTATCGTAGCAATAGCTTTCTAATGCTTCTTAAAACGCGATATCGCATCTCATTTCCATGTTTCATGGTAAGATATAATATGATTTGCGAAGTGTTATGTATTCCTCGTCTACACTTCAAATGAATGTAATTGCGACACTTCCTTGCTCGGAAATAGTGTCTGCAGATGTCTAGGCATCGTAGCGATAGCATTCTAATGCTTCTTAAAACGCGATATCGCATCACATTTCTATGTTTCATGGCAAGATATAATATGATTTGCGAAGGGTTATGTATTCCTCGTCTACACTTCAAATGAATGTGAAAGCGACACTTCCTCGCTAGGAGATAGCGTTTGCAGATGTCTACGTATCGTAGCAATAGATTTCTAATGCTTCTTAAAACGCGATATCGCATCTCATTTCTATGTTTCATGGTAGGATATAATATGATTTGCGAAGTGTCATTTATTCCTCGTCTACACTTCAAATGAATGTAAATGCGACACTTCCTTCCAAGGAAATAGCGTCTGCAGATGTCTACGTATCGTAGCAATAGAGTTCTTATGATTCTTAAAACGCGATATCGCATCTCATTTCTATGTTTCATGATAAGATACAATATTCATTGCGAAGTGATATGCATTCCTCGTCTACGATTCAAATGAATGTAAATACGCCACTTCCTTGCAGTGAAATAGCGTTTGCAGATGTCTAGGTATCGTAGCAATAGAGTTCTAATGCTTCTTAAAACGCGATATCGCATCTCATTTCTATGTTTCATGGTAAGATATAATATGATTTGCGAATTGTTATGTATTCCTTGTCTGCACTTCAAATGAATGTAAATGCGACACTTCCTTGCAAGGGAACAGCGTTTGCAGATGTCTACGTATCGTAGCAATAGAGTTCTTATGATTCTTAAAACGCGATATCGCATCTCATTTCTATGTTTCATGGTAAGATATAATATGATTTGCGAAGTGTTATATATTCCTCGTCTACACTTCAAATGAATGTAAATGCGACACTTCCTTGCTAGGAAATAGTGTCTGCAGATGTGTAGGTATCGTAGCGATAGATTTCTAATGCTTCTTAGAACGAGATATCGCATCTCACTTCTATGTTTCATGGTAAGATATAATATGATTTGCGAAGTGTTATGTATACCTCGTCTACACTTCAAATGAATGTGAATGCGATACTTCCTCGCTAGGAAATAGCGTTTGCAGATGTCTACGTATCGTAGCAATAGATTCCTAATGCTTCTTAAAACGCGATATCGCATCTCATTTCTATGTTTCATGGTAAGATATAACATGATTTGCGAAGTGTTATGTATTCCTCGTCTACACTTCAAATGAATGTGAATGCGATACTTCCTCGCTAGGAAATAGCGTTTGCAGATGTCTACGTATCGTAGCATTAGTTTTCTAATGCTTCTTAAAACGCGATATCGCATCTCATTTCTATATTTCATGGTAAGATATAACATGATTTGCGAAGTGTCATGTATTTCTCGTCTACACTTCAAATGAATGTAAATGCGACACTTCCTTGCTAGGAAATAGCGTCTGCAGATATCTAAGTATCGTAGCAATAGAGTTCAAATGCTTCTTAAAACGAGATATTGCATCTCATATCTATGTTTCATGATAAGATATAATATTCATTGCGAAGTGTTATGCATTCCTCGTCTACGATTCAAATGAATGTAAATGCGACACTTCCTTGCAAGGAAATAGCGTTTGCAGATGTCTACGTATCGTAGCAATAGAGTTTTTATGATTCTTAAAACGCGATATCGCATCTCATTTCTATGTTTCATGGTAAAATATAATATGATTTGCGAAGTGTTATGTATTCCTCGTCTACACTTCAAATGAATGTGAATGCCGCACTTCCTCGCTAGGAAATAGCGTTTGCAGATGTCTACGTATCGTAGCAATAGAGTTCTAATGCTTCTTAAAACGTGATATCGCATCTCATTTCTATGTTTCATGGTAGGATATAATATGATTTGCGAAGTGTTATGTATTCCTCGTCTACACTTCAAATGAATGTAAATGCGACACTTCCTTGCAAAGAAATAACGTTTGCAGATGTCTACGTATCGTAGCAATAGCTTTCTAATGCTTCTTAAAACGCGATATCGCATCTCATTTCCATGTTTCATGGTAAGATATAATATGATTTGCGAAGTGTTATGTATTCCTCGTCTACACTTCAAATGAATGTAATTGCGACACTTCCTTGCTCGGAAATAGTGTCTGCAGATGTCTAGGCATCGTAGCGATAGCATTGTAATGCTTCTTAAAACGCGATATCGCATCTCATTTCTATGTTTCATGGTAAGATATAATATGATTTGCGAAGGGTTATGTATTCCTCGTCTACACTTCAAATGAATGTGAAAGCGACACTTCCTCGCTAGGAAATAGCGTTTGCAGATGTCTACGTATCGTAGCAATAGATTTCTAATGCTTCTTAAAACGCGATATCGCATCTCATTTCTATGTTTCATGGTAGGATATAATATGATTTGCGAAGTGTCATTTATTCCTCGTCTACACTTCAAATGAATGTAAATGCGACACTTCCTTGCAAGGAAATAGCGTCTGCAGATGTCTACGTATCGTAGCAATAGAGTTCTTATGATTCTTAAAACGCGATATCGCATCTCATTTCTATGTTTCATGGTAAAATATAATATGATTTGCGAAGTGTTATGTATTCCTCGTCTACACTTCAAATGAATGTGAATGCCACACTTCCTCGCTAGGAAATAGCGTTTGCAGATGTCTACGTATCGTAGCAATAGAGTTCTTATGATTCTTAAAACGCGATATCGCATCTCATTTCTATGTTTCATGGTAAGATATAATATGATTTGCGAAGTGTTATATATTCCTCGTCTACACTTCAAATGAATGTAAATGCGGCACTTCCTTGCATGGAAATAGCGTTTACAGATGTCTACCTATCGTAGCAATAGAGTTCTAATGCTTCTTAAAACGTGATATCACATCTCATTTCTATGTTTCATGGTAGGATATAATATGATTTGCGAAGTGTTATGTATTCCTCGTCTACACTTCAAATGAATGTAAATGCGACACTTCCTTGCAAAGAAATAGCGTTTGCAGATGTCTACGTATCGTAGCAATAGCTTTCTAATGCTTCTTAAAACGCGATATCGCATCTCATTTCCATGTTTCATGGTAAGATATAATATGATTTGCGAAGTGTTATGTATTCCTCGTCTACACTTCAAATGAATGTAATTGCGACACTTCCTTGCTCGGAAATAGTGTCTGCAGATGTCTAGGCATCGTAGCGATAGCATTCTAATGCTTCTTAAAACGCGATATCGCATCTCATTTCTATGTTTCATGGTAAGATATAATATGATTTGCGAAGGGTTATGTATTCCTCGTCTACACTTCAAATGAATGTGAAAGCGACACTTCCTCGCTAGGAAATAGCGTTTGCAGATGTCTACGTATCGTAGCAATAGATTTCTAATGCTTCTTAAAACGCGATATCGCATCTCATTTCTATGTTTCATGGTAGGATATAATATGATTTGCGAAGTGTCATTTATTCCTCGTCTACACTTCAAATGAATGTAAAGGCGACACTTCCTTGCAAGGAAATAGCGTCTGCAGATGTCTACGTATCGTAGCAATAGAGTTCTTATGATTCTTAAAACGCGATATCGCATCTCATTTCTATGTTTCATGATAAGATACAATATTCATTGCGAAGTGATATGCATTCCTCGTCTACGATTCAAATGAATGTAAATACGACACTTCCTTGCAATGAAATAGCGTTTGCAGATGTCTAGGTATCGTAGCAATAGAGTTCTAATTCTTCTTAAAACGCGATATCGCATCTCATTTCTATGTTTCATGGTAAGATATAACATGATTTGCGAAGTGTCATGTATTTCTCGTCTACACTCCAAATGATTGTGAATGCGACACTTCCTTGCAAGGAAATAGCGTTTGCAGATGTCTACGTATCGTAGCAATGGAGTTCTTATGATTCTTAAAACGCGATATCGCATCTCTATTCTATGTTTCATGGTAAGATACAATATGATTTGCGAAGTGTTATACATTCCTCGTCTACACTTCAAATGAATGTAAATGCGAAACTTCCTTGCAAGGAATTAGCGTTTGCAGATGTCTACGTATCGTAGCAATAGATTTCTAATGCTTCTTAAAACGCGATATCGCATCTCATTTCTATGTTTCATGGTAAGATATAATATGATTTGCGAAGTGTTATGTATTCCTCGTCTACACTTCAAATGAATGTGAATGCGATACTTCCTCGCTAGGAAATAGCGTTTGCAGATGTCTACGTATCGTAGCATTAGTTTTCTAATGCTTCTTAAAACGCGATATCGCATCTCATTTCTATATTTCATGGTAAGATATAACATGATTTGCGAAGTGTCATGTATTTCTCGTCTACACTTCAAATGAATGTAAATGCGACACTTCCTTGCTAGGAAATAGCGTCTGCAGATGTCTAGGTATCGTAGCAATAGAGTTCAAATGCTTCTTAAAACGAGATATTGCATCTCATATCTATGTTTCATGATAAGATATAATATTCATTGCGAAGTGTTATGCATTCCTCGTCTACGATTCAAATGAATGTAAATGCGACACTTCCTTGCAAGGAAATAGCGTTTGCAGATGTCTACGTATCGTAGCAATAGAGTTTTTATGATTCTTAAAACGCGATATCGCATCTCATTTCTATGTTTCATGGTAAAATATAATATGATTTGCGAAGTGTTATGTATTCCTCGTCTACACTTCAAATGAATGTGAATGCCACACTTCCTCGCTAGGAAATAGCGTTTGCAGATATCTACGTATCGTAGCAATAGAGTTCTTATGATTCTTAAAACGCGATATCGCATCTCATTTCTATGTTTCATGGTAAGATATAATATGATTTGCGAAGTGTTATATATTCCTCGTCTACACTTCAAATGAATGTAAATGCGGCACTTCCTTGCATGGAAATAGCGTTTACAGATGTCTACCTATCGTAGCAATAGAGTTCTAATGCTTCTTAAAACGTGATATCGCATCTCATTTCTATGTTTCATGGTAGGATATAATATGATTTGCGAAGTGTTATGTATTCCTCGTCTACACTTCAAATGAATGTAAATGCGACACTTCCTTGCAAAGAAATAGCGTTTGCAGATGTCTACGTATCGTAGCAATAGCTTTCTAATGCTTCTTAAAACGCGATATCGCATCTCATTTCCATGTTTCATGGTAAGATATAATATGATTTGCGAAGTGTTATGTATTCCTCGTCTACACTTCAAATGAATGTAATTGCGACACTTCCTTGCTCGGAAATAGTGTCTGCAGATGTCTAGGCATCGTAGCGATAGCATTCTAATGCTTCTTAAAACGCGATATCGCATCTCATTACTATGTTTCATGGTAAGATATAATATGATTTGCGAAGGGTTATGTATTCCTCGTCTACACTTCAAATGAATGTGAAAGCGACACTTCCTCGCTAGGAAATAGCGTTTGCAGATGTCTACGTATCGTAGCAATAGATTTCTAATGCTTCTTAAAACGCGATATCGCATCTCATTTCTATGTTTCATGGTAGGATATAATATGATTTGCGAAGTGTCATTTATTCCTCGTCTACACTTCAAATGAATGTAAATGCGACACTTCCTTGCAAGGAAATAGCGTCTGCAGATGTCTACGTATCGTAGCAATAGAGTTCTTATGATTCTTAAAACGCGATATCGCATCTCATTTCTATGTTTCATGATAAGATACAATATTCATTGCGAAGTGATATGCATTCCTCGTCTACGATTCAAATGAATGTAAATACGACACTTCCTTGCAATGAAATAGCGTTTGCAGATGTCTAGGTATCGTAGCAATAGAGTTCTAATGCTTCTTAAAACGCGATATCGCATCTCATTTCTATGTTTCATGGTAAGATATAACATGATTTGCGAAGTGTCATGTATTTCTCGTCTACACTCCAAATGATTGTGAATGCGACACTTCCTTGCAAGGAAATAGCGTTTGCAGATGTCTACGTATCGTAGCAATGGAGTTCTTATGATTCTTAAAACGCGATATCGCATCTCTATTCTATGTTTCATGGTAAGATACAATATGATTTGCGAAGTGTTATACATTCCTCGTCTACACTTCAAATGAATGTAAATGCGAAACTTCCTTGCAAGGAATTAGCGTTTGCAGATGTCTACGTATCGTAGCAATAGCTTTCTAATGCTTCTTAAAACGCGATATCGCATCTCATTTCCATGTTTCATGGTAAGATATAATATGATTTGCGAAGTGTTATGTATTCCTCGTCTACACTTCAAATGAATGTAATTGCGACACTTCCTTGCTCGGAAATAGTGTCTGCAGATGTCTAGGCATCGTAGCGATAGCATTCTAATGCTTCTTAAAACGCGATATCGCATCTCATTTCTATGTTTCATGGTAAGATATAATATGATTTGCGAAGTGTTATGTATTCCTCGTCTACACTTCAAATGAATGTAATTGCGACACTTCCTTGCTCGGAAATAGTGTCTGCAGATGTCTAGGCATCGTAGCGATAGCATTCTAATGCTTCTTAAAACGCGATATCGCATCTCATTTCTATGTTTCATGGTAAGATATAATATGATTTGCGAAGGGTTATGTATTCCTCGTCTACACTTCAAAGGAATGTGAAAGCGACACTTCCTCGCTAGGAAATAGCGTTTGCAGATGTCTACGTATCGTAGCAATAGATTTCTAATGCTTCTTAAAACGCGATATCGCATCTCATTTCTATGTTTCATGGTAGGATATAATATGATTTGCGAAGTGTCATTTATTCCTCGTCTACACTTCAAATGAATGTAAATGCGACACTTCCTTGCAAGGAAATAGCGTCTGCAGATGTCTACGTATCGTAGCAATAGAGTTCTTATGATTCTTAAAACGCGATATCGCATCTCATTTCTATGTTTCATGATAAGATACAATATTCATTGCGAAGTGATATGCATTCCTCGTCTACGATTCAAATGAATGTAAATACGACACTTCCTTGCAATGAAATAGCGTTTGCAGATGTCTAGGTATCGTAGCAATAGAGTTCTTATGATTCTTAAAACGCGATATCGCATCTCATTTCTATGTTTCATGGTAAGATATAATATGATTTGCGAAGTGTTATATATTCCTCGTCTACACTTCAAATGAATGTAAATGCGACACTTCCTTGCTAGGAAATAGTGTCTGCAGATGTGTAGGTATCGTAGCGATAGATTTCTAATGCTTCTTAGAACGAGATATCGCATCTCACTTCTATGTTTCATGGTAAGATATAACATGATTTGCGAAGTGTTATGTATTCCTCGTCTACACTTCAAATGAATGTGAATGCGATACTTCCTCGCTAGGAAATAGCGTTTGCAGATGTCTACGTATCGTAGCAATAGAGTTCTTATGATTCTTAAAACGCGATATCGCATCTCATTTCTATGTTTCATGGTAAGATATAATATTCATTGCGAAGTGTTATGCATTCCTCGTCTACGATTCAAATGAATGTAAATGCGACACTTCCTTGCAAGGAAATAGCGTTTGCAGATGTCTACGTATCGTAGCAATAGAGTTTTTATGATTCTTAAAACGCGATATCGCATCTCATTTCTATGTTTCATGGTAAAATATAATATGATTTGCGAAGTGTTATGTATTCCTCGTCTACACTTCAAATGAATGTGAATGCCACACTTCCTCGCTAGGAAATAGCGTTTGCAGATGTCTACGTATCGTAGCAATAGAGTTCTAATGCTTCTTAAAACGTGATATCGCATCTCATTTCTATGTTTCATGGTAGGATATAATATGATTTGCGAAGTGTTATGTATTCCTCGTCTACACTTCAAATGAATGTAAATGCGACACTTCCTTGCAAAGAAATAACGTTTGCAGATGTCTACGTATCGTAGCAATAGCTTTCTAATGCTTCTTAAAACGCGATATCGCATCTCATTTCCATGTTTCATGGTAAGATATAATATGATTTGCGAAGTGTTATGTATTCCTCGTCTACACTTCAAATGAATGTAATTGCGACACTTCCTTGCTCGGAAATAGTGTCTGCAGATGTCTAGGCATCGTAGCGATAGCATTCTAATGCTTCTTAAAACGCGATATCGCATCTCATTTCTATGTTTCATGGTAAGATATAATATGATTTGCGAAGGGTTATGTATTCCTCGTCTACACTTCAAATGAATGTGAAAGCGACACTTCCTCGCTAGGAAATAGCGTTTGCAGATGTCTACGTATCGTAGCAATAGATTTCTAATGCTTCTTAAAACGCGATATCGCATCTCATTTCTATGTTTCATGGTAGTATATAATATGATTTGCGAAGTGTCATTTATTCCTCGTCTACACTTCAAATGAATGTAAATGCGACACTTCCTTGCAAGGAAATAGCGTCTGCAGATGTCTACGTATCGTAGCAATAGAGTTCTTATGATTCTTAAAACGCGATATCGCATCTCATTTCTATGTTTCATGGTAAAATATAATATGATTTGCGAAGTGTTATGTATTCCTCGTCTACACTTCAAATGAATGTGAATGCCACACTTCCTCGCTAGGAAATAGCGTTTGCAGATGTCTACGTATCGTAGCAATAGAGTTCTTATGATTCTTAAAACGCGATATCGCATCTCATTTCTATGTTTCATGGTAAGATATAATATGATTTGCGAAGTGTTATATATTCCTCGTCTACACTTCAAATGAATGTAAATGCGGCACTTCCTTGCATGGAATTAGCGTTTACAGATGTCTACCTATCGTAGCAATAGAGTTCTAATGCTTCTTAAAACGTGATATCGCATCTCATTTCTATGTTTCATGGTAGGATATAATATGATTTGCGAAGTGTTATGTATTCCTCGTCTACACTTCAAATGAATGTAAATGCGACACTTCCTTGCAAAGAAATAGCGTTTGCAGATGTCTACGTATCGTAGCAATAGCTTTCTAATGCTTCTTAAAACGCGATATCGCATCTCATTTCCATGTTTCATGGTAAGATATAATATGATTTGCGAAGTGTTATGTATTCCTCGTCTACACTTCAAATGAATGTAATTGCGACACTTCCTTGCTCGGAAATAGTGTCTGCAGATGTCTAGGCATCGTAGCGATAGCATTCTAATGCTTCTTAAAACGCGATATCGCATCTCATTTCTATGTTTCATGGTAAGATATAATATGATTTGCGAAGGGTTATGTATTCCTCGTCTACACTTCAAATGAATGTGAAAGCGACACTTCCTCGCTAGGAAATAGCGTTTGCAGATGTCTACGTATCGTAGCAATAGATTTCTAATGCTTCTTAAAACGCGATATCGCATCTCATTTCTATGTTTCATGGTAGGATATAATATGATTTGCGAAGTGTCATTTATTCCTCGTCTACACTTCAAATGAATGTAAATGCGACACTTCCTTCCAAGGAAATAGCGTCTGCAGATGTCTACGTATCGTAGCAATAGAGTTCTTATGATTCTTAAAACGCGATATCGCATCTCATTTCTATGTTTCATGATAAGATACAATATTCATTGCGAAGTGATATGCATTCCTCGTCTACGATTCAAATGAATGTAAATACGCCACTTCCTTGCAGTGAAATAGCGTTTGCAGATGTCTACGTATCGTAGCAATAGAGTTTTTATGATTCTTAAAACGCGATATCGCATCTCATTTCTATGTTTCATGGTAAAATATAATATGATTTGCGAAGTGTTATGTATTCCTCGTCTACACTTCAAATGAATGTGAATGCCACACTTCCTCGCTAGGAAATAGCGTTTGCAGATGTCTACGTATCGTAGCAATAGAGTTCTAATGCTTCTTAAAACGTGATATCGCATCTCATTTCTATGTTTCATGGTAGGATATAATATGATTTGCGAAGTGTTATGTATTCCTCGTCTACACTTCAAATGAATGTAAATGCGACACTTCCTTGCAAAGAAATAACGTTTGCAGATGTCTACGTATCGTAGCAATAGCTTTCTAATGCTTCTTAAAACGCGATATCGCATCTCATTTCCATGTTTCATGGTAAGATATAATATGATTTGCGAAGTGTTATGTATTCCTCGTCTACACTTCAAATGAATGTAATTGCGACACTTCCTTGCTCGGAAATAGTGTCTGCAGATGTCTAGGCATCGTAGCGATAGCATTCTAATGCTTCTTAAAACGCGATATCGCATCTCATTTCTATGTTTCATGGTAAGATATAATATGATTTGCGAAGGGTTATGTATTCCTCGTCTACACTTCAAATGAATGTGAAAGCGACACTTCCTCGCTAGGAAATAGCGTTTGCAGATGTCTACGTATCGTAGCAATAGATTTCTAATGCTTCTTAAAACGCGATATCGCATCTCATTTCTATGTTTCATGGTAGTATATAATATGATTTGCGAAGTGTCATTTATTCCTCGTCTACACTTCAAATGAATGTAAATGCGACACTTCCTTGCAAGGAAATAGCGTCTGCAGATGTCTACGTATCGTAGCAATAGAGTTCTTATGATTCTTAAAACGCGATATCGCATCTCATTTCTATGTTTCATGGTAAAATATAATATGATTTGCGAAGTGTTATGTATTCCTCGTCTACACTTCAAATGAATGTGAATGCCACACTTCCTCGCTAGGAAATAGCGTTTGCAGATGTCTACGTATCGTAGCAATAGAGTTCTTATGATTCTTAAAACGCGATATCGCATCTCATTTCTATGTTTCATGGTAAGATATAATATGATTTGCGAAGTGTTATATATTCCTCGTCTACACTTCAAATGAATGTAAATGCGGCACTTCCTTGCATGGAATTAGCGTTTACAGATGTCTACCTATCGTAGCAATAGAGTTCTAATGCTTCTTAAAACGTGATATCGCATCTCATTTCTATGTTTCATGGTAGGATATAATATGATTTGCGAAGTGTTATGTATTCCTCGTCTACACTTCAAATGAATGTAAATGCGACACTTCCTTGCAAAGAAATAGCGTTTGCAGATGTCTACGTATCGTAGCAATAGCTTTCTAATGCTTCTTAAAACGCGATATCGCATCTCATTTCCATGTTTCATGGTAAGATATAATATGATTTGCGAAGTGTTATGTATTCCTCGTCTACACTTCAAATGAATGTAATTGCGACACTTCCTTGCTCGGAAATAGTGTCTGCAGATGTCTAGGCATCGTAGCGATAGCATTCTAATGCTTCTTAAAACGCGATATCGCATCTCATTTCTATGTTTCATGGTAAGATATAATATGATTTGCGAAGGGTTATGTATTCCTCGTCTACACTTCAAATGAATGTGAAAGCGACACTTCCTCGCTAGGAAATAGCGTTTGCAGATGTCTACGTATCGTAGCAATAGATTTCTAATGCTTCTTAAAACGCGATATCGCATCTCATTTCTATGTTTCATGGTAGGATATAATATGATTTGCGAAGTGTCATTTATTCCTCGTCTACACTTCAAATGAATGTAAATGCGACACTTCCTTGCAAGGAAATAGCGTCTGCAGATGTCTACGTATCGTAGCAATAGAGTTCTTATGATTCTTAAAACGCGATATCGCATCTCATTTCTATGTTTCATGATAAGATACAATATTCATTGCGAAGTGATATGCATTCCTCGTCTACGATTCAAATGAATGTAAATACGACACTTCCTTGCAATGAAATAGCGTTTGCAGATGTCTAGGTATCGTAGCAATAGAGTTCTAATGCTTCTTAAAACGCGATATCGCATCTCATTTCTATGTTTCATGGTAAGATATAATATGATTTGCGAATTGTTATGTATTCCTT
>NW_027490851.1:0-41466 GCF_050948175.1 Xylocopa sonorina | reverse complement strand
AAGCATTTCAACTCTATTGCCTTCGGTACGTAGACATCTGCAAACGCTATTTCCTTGCAAGGAAGTGTCGCATTTAAATTCATTTGAAGTGTAGACGAGGAATACATGATACTTCGCAAATCATATATATATCTTACCATGAAACATAGAAATGAGATGCGATATCGCGTTTTAAGAAGCATTTGAACTCTATTGCTTCGATACGTAGACATCAGCAAACGCAATTTCCTTGCAAGGAAGTGTCGCATTTACATTCATTTGAATCGTAGACGAGAATGCATAACAGTTCGCAATGAATACTATATCTTATCATGAAACATAGATATGGGATGCAATATCTCGTTTTAAGAAGCATTTGAACTCTGTTGCTTCGATACGTAGACATGTGCAAACGCTATTTAAATGCAAGGAAGTGTCGTATTTTACATTCATTTGAAGTGTAGACGAGAAATACGTGATACTTCGCAAATCATATTATATCTTACCATGAAACATAGAAATGAGATGCGATATCGCGTTTTTAAGAAGCATTTGAACTCTATTGCTTCGATACGTAGACATCTGCAAACGCTATTTCCTTGCAAGGAAGTGTCGCATTTACATTCATTTGAATCGTAGACGAGGAATGCATAACAGTTCGCAATGAATACTATATCTTATCATGAAACATAGATATGAGATGCAATATCTCGTTTTAAGAAGCATTTGAACTCTGTTGCTTCGATACGTAGACATGTGCAAACGCTATTTAAATGCAAGGAAGTGTCGTATTTACATTCATTTGAAGTGTAGACGAGGAATACGTGATACTTCGCAAATCATATTATATCTTACCATGAAACATAGAAATGGGATGCGATATCGCGTTTTAAGAAGCATTAGAAAACTATTGCTACGATAGGTAGACGTTTGCAAACGCTATTTCCTTGCAACGAAGTGTCGCATTTACATTCATTTGAAGTGTAGACGAGGAATACGTGATACTTCACAAATCATATTATATCTTACCATGAAACATAGAAATGGGATGCGATATCGCGTTTTAAGAAGCATTAGAAAACTATTGCTACGATAGGTAGACATTTGCAAACGCTATTTCCTTGCAACGAAGTGTCGCATTTACATTCATTTGAAGTGTAGACGAGGAAATACATGATACTTCGCAAATCATATTATATCTTACCATGAAACATAGAATGAGATGCGATATCGCGTTTTAAGAAGCATTAGAACACTATTGCTACGATAGGTAGACATTTGCAAACGCTATTTCCTTGCAAGGAAGTGTCGCATTTACATTCATTTGAAGTGTAGACGAGGAATACATAACACTTCGCAAATCATATTATATCTTACCATGAAACATAGAAATGAGATCCGATATCGCGTTTTAAGAATCATAAGAAATCTATTGCTACGATACGTAGACATCTGCAAACGCAATTTCCTTGCAAGGAAGTGTCGCATTTACATTCATTTGAAGTGTAGACGAGGAATACATGACACTTCGCAAATGATATTATATCTTACCATGAAACATAGAAATGAGATGCGATATCGCGTTTTAAGAAGCATCAGAAATCCGTTGCTATGATACGTAGACATCTGCAAACGCTATTTCCTTGCAAGCAAGTGTCGCATTTACATTCATTTGAATCGTAGACGAGGAATGCATAACACTTCGCAATGAATATTATATCTTATCATGAAACATAGATATGAGATGCAATATCTCGTTTTAAGAAGCATTTCAACTCTATTGCTTCGATACGTAGACATCTGCAAACGCTATTTCCTTGCAAGGAAGTGTCGCATTTAAATTCATTTGAAGTGTAGACGAGGAATACATGATACTTCGCAAATCATATTATATCTTACCATGAAACATAGAAAGGAGATGCGATATCGCGTTCTAAGAAGCATTAGAACTCTATTGCTACGATACGTTGACATCTGCAAACGCTATTTCCTGGCGAGCGAGTGTCGCATTTACATTCATTTGAAGTGTAGACGAGGAATACATAACACTTCGCAAATCATATTATATCTTACCATGAAACATAGAAATGAGATGCGATATCGCGTTTTAAGAAGCATTTCAACTCTATTGCTTCGATACGTAGACATCTGCAAACGCTATTTCCCTGCAAGGAAGTGTCGCATTTACATTCATTTGAGGTGTAGACGAGGAATACATAACACTTCGCAAATCATATTATATCTTACCATGAAACATAGAAATGAGATGCGATATCGCCGTTTTAAGAAGCATTAGAAATCTATTGCTACGATACGTAGAAAACTGCAAACGCTATTTCCTAGCGAGGAAGTATCGCATTCACATTCATTTGAAGTGTAGACGTGGAATACATGACGCTTCGCAAATCATGTTATATCTTACCATGAAACATAGAAATGAGATGCGATATCGCGCTTTAAGAAGCATTAGAAAGTTATTGCTACGATACGTAGACATCTGCAAACGCTATTTCCTAGCGAGGAAGTGTCGCATTCACATTCGTTTGAAGTGTAGACGAGGAATGCATAACACTTCGCAAATCATTATACATCTTACCATGAAACGTAGAAATGAGATGCGATATCGCGTTTTAAGAAGCATTAGAACTCTATTGCTACGATACCCAGACATCTGCAGACGCTATTTCCTAACAAGGAAGTGTCGCATTTACATTCATTTGAATTGTAGAAGAGGAATACATGACACTTAGCAAATCATCTTATATCTTACCATGAAACATAGAAATGAGATGCGATATCGCGTTTAAGAAGCATTAGAAAGCTATTGCTACGTAACGTAGACATCTGCAAACGCTATTTCCTTGCAAGGAAGCGTCGCATTTACATTCATTTGAACCGTAGGCGAGGAATACATAACACTTCGCAATGAATATTATATCTTATCAAGAAGCATAGATATGTGATGCAATATCTCGTTTTAAGAAGCATTTGAACACTATTGCTTCGATACGTAGACATCTGCAAACGCTATTTCCTTGCAAGGAAGTGTCGCATTTACATTCATTTGAAGTGTAGACGAGGAATACATAACACTTCGCAAATCATATTACATCTTACCATGAAACATAGAAATGAGATGCGATATCGCGTTTTAAGAAGCATTAGAAAGCTATTGCTACGATACGTAGACATCTGCAAGCGCTATTTCCTAGCGAGGAAGTATCGCATTCACATTCTTTTGAAGTGTAGACGAGGAATACATGACACTTCGCAAATCATGTTATATCTTACCATGAAACAGAAATGAGATGCGATATCGCGTTTTAAGAAGCATTTGAACACTATTGCTTCTATACGTAGACATCTGCAGACGCTATTTCCTTGCAAGGAAGTGTCGCATTTACATTCATTTGAATCGTAGACGAGGAATGCATAACACTTCGCAATGAATACTATATCTTATCATGAAACATAGATATGAGATGCAATATCTCGTTTTAAGAAGCATTTGAACTCTGTTGCTTCGATACGTAGACATCTGCAAACGCTGTTTCCTTGCAAGGAAGTGTCGCATTAACTTTCATTTGAATCGTAGACGAGGAATGCATAACACTTCGCAATGAATATTATATCTTACCATGATACATAGAAATGACATGCGATATCGCCTTTTATGAAGCATTAGAACACTATTGCTACGATAGGTAGACATCTGCAAATGCTATTTCCTTGCAAGGAGGTATCGCATTTACTTTCGTTTGAATCGTAGACGAGGAATGCAGAACACTTCGCAATGAATATTATATCTTACCATGAAACATAGAAATGAGATGCGATATCGCGTTTTAAGAAGCATTAGAACTCTATTGCTACGATAGGTAGACATCAGCAAACGCTATTTCCTTGCAAGGAAGTGTCGTATTTACATTGATTTGAAGTGTAGACGAAGAATACATAACACTTCGCAAATCATATTATATCTTACCATGAATCATAGAAAAGAGATGCGATATCGCGTTTTAAGAAGCATTAGAACTCTATTGCTACGATACCTAGACATCTGCAGACGCTATTTCCCAGCATGGAAGTGTCGCATTTACATTCATTTGAAGTGTAGACGAGGAAGACATGACACTTTGCAAATCATATTATATCTTACCATGAAACATAGAAATGAGATGCGATATCGCGTTTTAAGAAGCATTAGAAATCTATTGCTACGATACGTAGACAACTGCAAACGCTATTTCCTAGCGAGGAAGTGTCGCATTCACATTCATTTGAAGTGTAGACGAGGAATACGTAACACTTCTCAAATCAAATTATATCTTACCATGAAACATAGAAATGAGATGCGATATCGCGTTTTAAGAAGCATTAGAAATCTATTGCTACGATACGTAGACATCTGCAAACGCTATTTCCTTGCAAGGAAGTGTCGCATTTACTTTCATTTGAATCGTAGACGAGGAATGCATAACACTTCGCAATGTATATTATATCTTATCATGAAACATAGATATGAAATGCAATATCTCGTTTTAAGAAGCATTTGAACTCTATTGCTTCGATACGTAGGCATCTGCAAACGCTATTTCCTTGCAAGGAAGTGTCGCATTTACATTCATTTGAAGTGTAGACGAGGAATACATGACACTTCGCAAATCATATTATGTCTTACCATGAAACATAGAAATGAGATGCGATATCGCGTTTTATGAAGCATTAGAACTCTATTGCTACGATACGTAGACATCTGCAAAGGCTATTTCCTTGCAAGGAAGTGTCGCATTTACATTCACTTGAAGTGTAGGCGAGGAATACATAACACTTCGCAAATCATATTATACCTTACCATGAAACATAGAAGTGAGATGCGAAATCGCGTTTTAAGAATTATAAGAGCTCTATTGCTACGATACGTAGACATCTGCAAACGCTGTTTCCTTGCAAGGAAGTGTCGCATTCACTTTTATTTGAATCGTAGACTAGGAATGCATAACACTTCGCAATGAATATTATATCTTACCATGAAACATAGAAATGAGATGCGATATCGCGTTTTATGAAGCATTAGAACACTATTGCTACGATAGGTAGACATCTGCAAATTCTATTTCCTTGCAAGGAAGTATCGCATTTACTTTCATTTGAATCGTAGACGAGGAATGCATAACACTTCGCAATGAATATTATATCTTACCATGAAACATAGAAATGAGATGCGATATCGCGTTTTAAGAAGCATTAGAACTCTATTGCTACGATAGGTAGACATCTGCAAACGCTATTTCCTTGCAAGGAAGTGTCGTATTTACATTGATTTGAAGTGTAGACGAGGAATTCATAACACTTCGCAAATCAAATTATATCTTACCATGAATCATAGAAATGAGATGCGATATCGCGTTTTAAGTATCATAAGAACGCTATTGTTGCGATACGTAGACATCTGCAAACGCTATTTCCTTGGAAGGAAGTGTCGCATTTACGTTCATTTGAATCGTAGACGAGGAATGCATAACACTTCGCAATGAATATTATATCTTACCATGAAACATAGAAATGAGATGCGATATCGCGTTTTAAGAAGCATTAGAACACTATTGCTTCGATACGTAGACATCTGCAAAAGCTATTTCCTTGCAAGGATGTGTCGCATTTACATTCATTTGAAGTGTAGACGAGGAATACATAACACTACGCAAATCATATTATATCTTATCATGAAACATAGAAATGAGATGCGATATCGCGTTTTAAGAAGCATTAGGAATCTATTGCTACGACAGGTACACATCTGCAAACGCTATTTCCTTGCAAGGAAGTGTCGCATTTACTTTCATTTGAATCGTAGACGAGGAATGCATAACACTTCGCAATGTATATTATATCTTATCATGAAACATATATATGAGATGCAATATCTCGTTTTAAGAAGCATCAGAAATCCATTGCTACGATACGTAGACATCTGCAGACGCTATTTCCTTGCAAGGAAGTGTCGCATTTACATTCATTTGAATCGTAGACGAGGAATGCATAACACTTCGCAATGAATACTATATCTTATCATGAAACATAGATATGAGATGCAATATCTCGTTTTAAGAAGCATTTGAACTCTGTTGCTTCGATACGTAGACATCTGCAAACGCTGTTTCCTTGCAAGGAAGTGTCGCATTAACTTTCATTTGAATCGTAGACGAGGAATGCATAACACTTCGCAATGAATATTATATCTTACCATGATACATAGAAATGACATGCGATATCGCCTTTTATGAAGCATTAGAACACTATTGCTACGATAGGTAGACATCTGCAAATGCTATTTCCTTGCAAGGAGGTATCGCATTTACTTTCGTTTGAATCGTAGACGAGGAATGCAGAACACTTCGCAATGAATATTATATCTTACCATGAAACATAGAAATGAGATGCGATATCGCGTTTTAAGAAGCATTAGAACTCTATTGCTACGATAGGTAGACATCTGCAAACGCTATTTCCTTGCAAGGAAGTGTCGTATTTACATTGATTTGAAGTGTAGACGAAGAATACATAACACTTCGCAAATCATATTATATCTTACCATGAATCATAGAAAAGAGATGCGATATCGCGTTTTAAGAAGCATTAGAACACTATTGCTACGATACCTAGACATCTGCAGACGCTATTTCCCAGCATGGAAGTGTCGCATTTACATTCATTTGAAGTGTAGATGAGGAAGACATGACACTTTGCAAATCATATTATATCTTACCATGAAACATAGAAATGAGATGCGATATCGCGTTTTAAGAAGCATTAGAAATCTATTGCTACGATACGTAGACAACTGTAAACGCTATTTCCTAGCGAGGAAGTGTCGCATTCACATTCATTTGAAGTGTAGACGAGGAATACGTAACACTTCTCAAATCAAATTATATCTTACCATGAAACATAGAAATGAGATGCGATATCGCGTTTTAAGAAGCATTAGAAATCTATTGCTACGATACGTAGACATCTGCAAACGCTATTTCCTTGCAAGGAAGTGTCGCATTTACTTTCATTTGAATCGTAGACGAGGAATGCATAACACTTCGCAATGTATATTATATCTTATCATGAAACATAGATATGAAATGCAATATCTCGTTTTAAGAAGCATTTGAACTCTATTGCTTCGATACGTAGGCATCTGCAAACGCTATTTCCTTGCAAGGAAGTGTCGCATTTACATTCATTTGAAGTGTAGACGAGGAATACATGACACTTCGCAAATCATATTATGTCTTACCATGAAACATAGAAATGAGATGCGATATCGCGTTTTATGAAGCATTAGAACTCTATTGCTACGATACGTAGACATCTGCAAAGGCTATTTCCTTGCAAGGAAGTGTCGCATTTACATTCACTTGAAGTGTAGGCGAGGAATACATAACACTTCGCAAATCATATTATACCTTACCATGAAACATAGAAATGAGATGCGAAATCGCGTTTTAAGAATTATAAGAGCTCTATTGCTACGATACGTAGACATCTGCAAACGCTGTTTCCTTGCAAGGAAGTGTCGCATTCACTTTTATTTGAATCGTAGACTAGGAATGCATAACACTTCGCAATGAATATTATATCTTACCATGAAACATAGAAATGAGATGCGATATCGCGTTTTATGAAGCATTAGAACACTATTGCTACGATAGGTAGACATCTGCAAATTCTATTTCCTTGCAAGGAAGTATCGCATTTACTTTCATTTGAATCGTAGACGAGGAATGCATAACACTTCGCAATGAATATTATATCTTACCATGAAACATAGAAATGAGATGCGATATCGCGTTTTAAGAAGCATTAGAACTCTATTGCTACGATAGGTAGACATCTGCAAACGCTATTTCCTTGCAAGGAAGTGTCGTATTTACATTGATTTGAAGTGTAGACGAGGAATTCATAACACTTCGCAAATCAAATTATATCTTACCATGAATCATAGAAATGAGATGCGATATCGCGTTTTAAGTATCATAAGAACGCTATTGTTGCGATACGTAGACATCTGCAAACGCTATTTCCTTGGAAGGAAGTGTCGCATTTACGTTCATTTGAATCGTAGACGAGGAATGCATAACACTTCGCAAATCATATTATATCTTACCATGAAACATAGAAATGAGATGCGATATCGCGTTTTAAGAAGCATTTGAACTCTATTGCTTCGATACGTAGACATCTGCAAACGCTATTTCCTTGCAAGGAAGTGTCGCATTTACATTCATTTGAAGTGTAGACGAGGAATGCATAACACTTCGCAAATCATATTATAACTTACCATGAAACATAGAAGTGAGATGCGATATCGCGTTTTCAGAAGCATTAGAATACTATTGCTACGATAGGCAGATATTTGCAAACGCTATTTCCTTGCAAGGAAGTGTCGTATTTACATTCATTTGAAGTTTAGGCGAGGAATACATAACACTTCGCAAATCATATTACATCTTACCATGAAACATAGAAATGAGATGCGATATCGCGTTTCAAGAATCATAAGAACTCTATTGTTACGATAAGTAGACATCTGCAAACGCTATTTCCTTGCAAGGAAGTGTCGCATTTACTTTCATTTGAATCGTAGACGAGGAATGCATAACACTTCGCAGTGAATATTATATCTTACCATGATACATAGAAATGACATGCGATATCGCCTTTTATGAAGCATTAGAACACTATTGCTACGTTAGGTAGACATCTGCAAATGCTATTTCCTTGCAAGGAGGTATCGCATTTACTTTCATTTGAATCGTAGACGAGGAATGCATAACACTTCGCAATGAATATTATATCTTACCATGAAACATAGAAATGAGATGCGATATCGCGTTTTAAGAAGCATTAGAACTCTATTGCTACGATAGGTAGACATCTGCAAACGCTATTTCCTTGCAAGGAAGTGTCGTATTTACATTGATTTGAAGTTTAGACGAGGAATTCATAACACTTCGCAAATCAAATTATATATTACCATGAATCATAGAAATGAGATGCGATATCGCGTTTTAAGTATCATAAGAACGCTATTGTTGCGATACGTAGACATCTGCAAACGCTATTTCCTTGGAAGGAAGTGTCGCATTTACGTTCATTTGAATCGTAGACGAGGAATGCATAACACTTCGCAAATCATATTATATCTTACCATGAAACATAGAAATGAGATGCGATATCGCGTTTTAAGAAGCATTTGAACTCTATTGCTTCGATACGTAGACATCTGCAAACGCTATTTCCTTGCAAGGAAGTGTCGCATTTACATTCATTTGAAGTGTAGACGAGGAATACATAACACTTCGCAAATCATATTATAACTTACCATGAAACATAGAAGTGAGATGCGATATCGCGTTTTAAGAAGCATTAGAATACTATTGCTACGATAGGCAGATATTTGCAAACGCTATTTCCTTGCAAGGAAGTGTCGTATTTACATTCATTTGAAGTTTAGGCGAGGAATACATAACACTTCGCAAATCATATTACATCTTACCATGAAACATAGAAATGAGATGCGATATCGCGTTTCAAGAATCATAAGAACTCTATTGTTACGATACGTAGACATCTGCAAACGCTATTTCCTTGCAAGGAAGTGTCGCATTTACTTTCATTTGAATCGTAGACGAGGAATGCATAACACTTCGCAGTGAATATTATATCTTACCATGATACATAGAAATGACATGCGATATCGCCTTTTATGAAGCATTAGAACACTATTGCTACGTTAGGTAGACATCTGCAAATGCTATTTCCCTGCAAGGAGGTATCGCATTTACTTTCATTTGAATCGTAGACGAGGAATGCATAACACTTCGCAATGAATATTATATCTTACCATGAAACATAGAAATGAGATGCGATATCGCGTTTTAAGAAGCATTAGAACTCTATTGCTACGATAGGTAGACATCTGCAAACGCTATTTCCTTGCAAGGAAGTGTCGTATTTACATTGATTTGAAGTGTAGACGAGGAATACATAACACTTCGCAAATCATATTATATCTTACCATGAATCATAGAAATGAGATGCGATATCGCGTTTTAAGAATCATTAGAACTCTATTGCTACGATACGTAGACATCTGCAAACGCTATTTCCTAGCGAGCGAGTGTCGCATTTACATTCATTTGAATCGTAGACGAGGAATGCATAACACTTCGCAATGTATATTATATCTTATCATGAAACATAGATATGAGATGCAATATCTCGTTTTAAGAAGCATCAGTAATCCATTGCTACGATACGTAGACATCTGCAGACGCTATTTCCTTGCAAGGAAGTGTCGCATTTACATTCATTTGAATCGTAGACGAGGAATGCATAACACTTCGCAATGAATACTATATCTTATCATGAAACATAGATATGAGATGCAATATCTCGTTTTAAGAAGCATTTGAACTCTGTTGCTTCGATACGTAGATATCTGCAAACGCTGTTTCCTTGCAAGGAAGTGTCGCATTAACTTTCATTTGAATCGTAGACGAGGAATGCATAACAATTCGCAATGAATATTACATCTTACCACGAAACATAGGAATGAGATGCGATATCGCGTTTTAAGAAGCATTAGAACTCTATTGCTTCGATACGTAGACATCTGCAAACGCTATTTCCTTGCAAGGAAGTGTCGCATTTACATTCATTTGAGGTGTAGACGAGGAAAACATAACACTTCGCAATGAATATTATATCTTACCATGATACATAGAAATGACATGCGATATCGCCTTTTATGAAGCATTAGAACACTATTGCTACGATAGGTAGACATCTGCAAATGCTATTGCCTTGCAAGGAGGTATCGCATTTACTTTCATTTGAATCGTAGACGAGGAATGCATAACACTTCGCAATGAATATTATATCTTACCATGAAACATAGAAATGAGATGCGATATCGCGTTTTAAGAAGCATTAGAACTCTATTGCTACGATAGGTAGACATCTGCAAACGCTATTTCCTTGCAAGGAAGTGTCGTATTTACATTGATTTGAAGTGTAGACGAAGAATACATAACACTTCGCAAATCATATTATATCTTACCATGAATCATAGAAATGAGATGCGATATCGCGTTTTAAGAAGCATTAGAAATCTATTGCTACGATACGTAGACAACTGCAAACGCTATTTCCTAGCGAGGAAGTGTCGCATTCACATTCATTTGAAGTGTAGACGAGGAATACGTAACACTTCTCAAATCAAATTATATCTTACCATGAAACATAGAAATGAGATGCGATATCGCGTTTTAAGAATCATAAGAACTCTATTGCTACGATACGTAGACATCTGCAAACGCTATTTCCTTGCAAGGAAGTGTCGCATTTACTTTCATTTGAATCGTAGACCAGGAATGCATAACACTTCGCAATGTATATTATATCTTATCATGAAACATAGATATGAGATGCAATATCTCGTTTTAAGAAGCATTCGAACTCTATTGCTTCGATACGTAGACATCTGCAAACGCTATTTCCCTGCAAGGAAGTGTCGCATTTACATTCATTTGAGGTGTAGACGAGGAATACATAACACTTCGCAAATCATATTATATCTTACCATGAAACATAGAAATGAGATGCGATATCGCGTTTTAAGAAGCATTAGAAATCTATTGCTACGATACGTAGACATCTGCAAACGCTATTTCCTTGCAAGGAAGTGTCGCATTTACTTTCATTTGAATCGTAGACGAGGAATGCATAACACTTCGCAATGTATATTATATCTTATCATGAAACATAGATATGAGATGCAATATCTCGTTTTAAGAAGCATTTGAACTCTATTGCTTCGATACGTAGGCATCTGCAAACGCTATTTCCTTGCAAGGAAGTGTCGCATTTACATTCATTTGAAGTGTAGACGAGGAATACATGACACTTCGCAAATCATATTATGTCTTACCATGAAACATAGAAATGAGATGCGATATCGCGTTTTATGAAGCATTAGAACTCTATTGCTACGATACGTAGACATCTGCAAAGGCTATTTCCTTGCAAGGAAGTGTCGCATTTACATTCACTTGAAGTGTAGGCGAGGAATACATAACACTTCGCAAATCATATTATACCTTACCATGAAACATAGAAATGAGATGCGAAATCGCGTTTTAAGAATTATAAGAGCTCTATTGCTACGATACGTAGACATCTGCAAACGCTGTTTCCTTGCAAGGAAGTGTCGCATTTACTTTTATTTGAATCGTTGACTAGGAATGCATAACACTTCGCAATGAATATTATATCTTACCATGAAACATAGAAATGAGATGCGATATCGCGTTTTATGAAGCATTAGAACACTATTGCTACGATAGGTAGACATCTGCAAATTCTATTTCCTTGCAAGGAAGTATCGCATTTACTTTCATTTGAATCGTAGACGAGGAATGCATAACACTTCGCAATGAATATTATATCTTACCATGAAACATAGAAATGAGATGCGATATCGCGTTTTAAGAAGCATTCGAACTCTATTGCTACGATAGGTAGACATCTGCAAACGCTATTTCCTTGCAAGGAAGTATCGTATTTACATTGATTTGAAGTGTAGACGAGTAATTCATAACACTTCGCAAATCAAATTATATCTTACCATGAATCATAGAAATGAGATGCGATATCGCGTTTTAAGTATCATAAGAACGCTATTGTTGCGATACGTAGACATCTGCAAACGCTATTTCCTTGGAAGGAAGTGTCGCATTTACGTTCATTTGAATCGTAGACGAGGAATGCATAACACTTCGCAAATCATATTATATCTTACCATGAAACATAGAAATGAGATGCTATATCGCGTTTTAAGAAGCATTTGAACTCTATTGCTTCGATACGTAGACATCTGCAAACGCTATTTCCTTGCAAGGAAGTGTCGCATTTACATTCATTTGAAGTGTAGACGAGGAATACATAACACTTCGCAAATCATATTATAACTTACCATGAAACATAGAAGTGAGATGCGATATCGCGTTTTAAGAAGAATTAGAATACTATTGCTACGATAGGCAGATATTTTCAAACGCTATTTCCTTGCAAGGAAGTGTCGTATTTACATTCATTTGAAGTTTAGGCGAGGAATACATAACACTTCGCAAATCATATTATATCTTACCATGAAACATAGAAATGAGATGCGATATCGCGTTTCAAGAATCATAAGAACTCTATTGTTACGATACGTAGACATCTGCAAACGCTATTTCCTTGCAAGGAAGTGTCGCATTTACTTTCATTTGAATCGTAGACGAGGAATGCATAACACTTCGCAATGAATATTATATCTTACCATGATACATAGAAATGACATGCGATATCGCCTTTTATGAAGCATTAGAACACTATTGCTACGATAGGTAGACATCTGCAAATGCTATTTCCTTGCAAGGAGGTATCGCATTTACTTTCATTTGAATCGTAGACGAGGAATGCATAACACTTCGCAATGAATATTATATCTTACCATGAAACATAGAAATGAGATGCGATATCGCGTTTTAAGAAGCATTAGAACTCTATTGCTACGATAGGTAGACATCTGCAAACGCTATTTCCTTGCAAGGAAGTGTCGTATTTACATTGATTTGAAGTGTAGACGAGGAATACATAACACTTCGCAAATCATATTATATCTTACCATGAATCATAGAAATGAGATGCGATATCGCGTTTTAAGAAGCATTAGAACTCTATTGCTACGATACGTAGTCATCTGCAAACGCTATTTCCTAGCGAGCGAGTGTCGCATTTACATTCATTTGAAGTGTAGACGAGGAATACATAACACTTCGCAAATCATATTATATCTTACCATGAAACATAGAAATGAGATGCGATATCGCGTTTTAAGAAGCATTAGAACTCTATTGCTACGATACGTAAACATCTGCAAACGCTATTTCCTTGCAAGGAAGTGCCGCATTTACTTTCATTTGAATCGTAGACGAGGAGTGCATAACACTTCGCAATGAATATTATATCTTATCATGAAACATAGATATGAGATGCAATATCTCGTTTTAAGAAGCATTTGAACTCTATTGCTTCGATACGTAAACATCTGCAGACGCTATTTCCTAGCAAGGAAGTGTCGCATTTACATTCATTTGAATCGTAGACGAGGAATGCATAACACTTCGCAATGAATATTATATCTTATCATGAAACATAGATATGAGATGCAATATCTCGTTTTAAGAAGCATTTCAACTTTATTGCTTCGATACGTAGACATCTGCAAACGCGATTTCCTTGCAAGGAAGTGTCGCATTCACATTCATTTGAAGTGTAGACGAGGAATACATGATTCTTCGCAAATCATATTACATCTTACCATGAAACATAGAAATGAGATGCGATATCGCGTTTTAAGAAGCATTAAAAGTCTATTGCTTCTATACGTAGACATCTGCAAACGCTATTTCCTTGCAAGGAAGTGTCGCATTTACATTCATTTGATGTGTAGACGAGGAATACATAACACTTCGCAAATCATATTATATCTTACCATGAAACATAGAAATGAGATGCGATATCGCGTTTTAAGAAGCATTAGAAATCTATTGCTACGATACGTACACATCTGCAAACGCTATTTCCGTGCAAGGAAGTGTCGCATTTACTTTCATTTGAATCGTAGACGAGGAATGCATAACACTTCGCAATGAATACTATATCTTATCATGAAACATAGATATGAGATGCAATATCTCGTTTTAAGAAGCATTTGAACTCTGTTGCTTCGATACGTAGACATCTGCAAACGCTGTTTCCTGGCAAGGAAGTGTCGCATTAACTTTCATTTGAATCGTAGACGAGGAATGCATAACACTTCGCAATGAATATTACATCTTACCACGAAACATAGGAATGAGATGCGATATCGCGTTTTAAGAAGCATTAGAACTCTATTGCTTCGATACGTAGACATCTGCAAACGCTATTTCCTTGCAAGGAAGTGCCGCATTTACTTTCATTTGAATCGTAGACGAGGAGTGCATAACACTTCGCAATGAATATTATATCTTATCATGAAACATAGATATGAGATGCAATATCTCGTTTTAAGAAGCATTTCAACTTTATTGCTTCGATGCGTAGACATCTGCAAACGCGATTTCCTTGCAAGGAAGTGTCGCATTCACATTCATTTGAAGTGTAGACGAGGAATATATGATACTTCGCAAATCATATTACATCTTACCATGAAACATAGAAATGAGATGTGATATCGCGTTTTAAGAAGCATTAAAAGTCTATTGCTTCGATACGTAGACATCTGCAAACGCTATTTCCTTGCAAGGAAGTGTCGCATTTACATTCATTTGATGTGTAGACGAGGAATACATAACACTTCGCAAATCATATTATATCTTACCATGAAACATAGAAATGAGATGCGATATCGCGTTTTAAGAAGCATTAGAAATCTATTGCTACGATACGTACACATCTGCAAACGCTATTTCCTTGCAAGGAAGTGTCGCATTTACTTTCATTTGAATCGTAGACGAGGAATGCATAACACTTAGCAATGTATATTATATCTTATCATGAAACATAGATATGAGATGCAATATCTCGTTTTAAGAAGCATTTGAACTCTATTGCTTCGAAACGTAGACATCTGCAAACGCTATTTCCTTGCAAGGAAGTGCCGCATTTACTTTCATTTGAATCGTAGACGAGGAATGCATAACACTTCGCAATGTATATTATATCTTATCATGAAACATAGATATGAGATGCAATATCTCGTTTTAAGAAGCATTTGAACTCTATTGCTTCGATACGTAGACATCTGCAAACGCTATTTCCCTGCAAGGAAGTGTCGCATTTACATTCATTTGAGGTGTAGACGAGGAATACATAACACTTCGCAAATCATATTATATCTTACCATGAAACATAAAAATGAGATGCGATATCGCGATTTAAGAAGCTTTAGAACACTATTGCTTCGATACGTAGACATATGCAAACGCGATTTCCTTGCAAGGAAGTGTCGCATTTACATTCATTTGAATCGTAGACGAGGAATGCATAACACTTCGCAATGAATATTATATCTTATCATGAAACATAGATATGAGATGCATTATCTCGTTTTAAGAAGCATTTGAACTCTATTGCTTCGATACGTGAACATCTGCAGACGCTATTTCCTAGCAAGGAAGAGTCGCATTTACATTCATTTGAATCGTAGACGAGGAATGCATAACACTTCGCAATGAATATTATATCTTATCATGAAACATAGACATGAGATGCAATATCTCGTTTTAAGAAGCATTTCAACTTTATTGCTTCGATACGTAGACATCTGCAAACGCGATTTCCTTGCAAGGAAGTGTCGCATTCACATTCGTTTGAAGTGTAGACGAGGAATACATGATACTTCGCAAATCATATTACATCTTACCATGAAACATAGAAATGAGATGCGATATCGCGTTTTAAGAAGCATTAAAACTCTATTGCTTCGATACGTAGACATCTGCAAACGCTATTTCCTTGCAAGGAAGTGTCGCATTTACATTCATTTGATGTGTAGACGAGGAATACATAACACTTCGCAAATCATATTATATCTTACCATGAAACATAGAAATGAGATGCGATATCGCGTTTTAAGAAGCATTAGAAATCTATTGCTACGATACGTAAACATCTGCAAACGCTATTTTCTTGCAAGGAAGTGTCGCATTTACTTTCATTTGAATCGTAGACGAGGAATGCATAACACTTCGCAATGTATATTATATCTTATCATGAAACATAGATATGAGATGCAATATCTCGTTTTAAGAAGCATTTGAACTATATTGCTTCGATACGTAGACATCTGCAAACGCTATTTCCTTGCAAGGAAGTGTCGCATTTACTTTCATTTGAATCGTAGACGAGGAATGCATAACACTTCGCAATGTATATTATATCTTATCATGAAACATAGATATGAGATGCAATATCTCGTTTTAAGAAGCATTTGAACTCTATTGCTTCGATACGTAGACATCTGCAAACGCCATTTCCCTGCAAGGAAGTGTCGCATTTACATTCATTTGAGGTGTAGACGAGGAATACATAACACTTCGCAAATCATATTATATCTTACCATGAAACATAGAAATGAGATGCGATATCGAGTTTTAAGAAGCATTAGAAAGCTATTGCTACGATACGTAGACATCTGCAAGCGCTATTTCCTAGCGAGGAAGTATCGCATTCACATTCATTTGAAGTGTAGACGAGGAATACATGACACTTCGCAAATCATGTTATATCTTACCATGAAACATAGAAATGAGATGCGATATCGCGTTTTAAGAAGCATTAGAAAGCTATTGCTACGATACGTAGACATCTGCAAGCGCTATTTCCTAGCGAGGAAGTATCGCATTCACATTCTTTTGAAGTGTAGACGAGGAATACATGACACTTCGCAAATCATGTTATATCTTACCATGAAACAGAAATGAGATGCGATATCGCCGTTTTAAGAAGCATTAGAAATCTATTGCTACGATACGTAGACATCTGCAAACGCTATTTCCTAGCGAGGAAGTATCGCAGTCACATTCATTTGAAGTGTAGACGAGGTATACATAACACTTCGCAAATCATGTTATATCTTACCATGAAACATAGAAATGAGATGCGATATCGCGTTATAAGAAGCATTAGAACCCTATTGCTTCGATACGTAGACATCTGCAAACGCTATTTCCTTGCAAGGAAGTGTCGCATTTACATTCACTTGAAGTGTAGGCGAGGAATACATAACACTTCGCAAATCATATTATACCTTACCATGAAACATAGAAATGAGATGCGAAATCGCGTTTTAAGAATTATAAGAACTCTATTGCTACGATACGTAGACATCTGCAAACGCTATTTCCTTGCAAGGAAGTGTCGCATTTACATTCATTTGAATCGTAGACGAGGAATGCATAACACTTCGCAATGAATATTACATCTTATCATGAAACATAGATATGAGATGCAATATCTCGTTTTAAGAAGCATTAGAAATCTATTGCTACGATACGTAGACATCTGCAAACGCTATTTCCTAGCGAGGAAGTATCGCATTCACATTCATTTGAAGTGTGGACGAGGTATACATAACACTTCGCAAATCATGTTATATCTTACCATGAAACATAGAAATGAGATGCGATATCGCGTTTTAAGAAGCATTTGAACACTATTGCTTCTATACGTAGACATCTGCAAACGCTATTTCCTTGCAAGGAAGTGCCGCATTTACATTCATTTGAAGTGTAGACGAGGAATACATAACACTTCGCAAATCATATTATATCTTACCATGAAACATAGAAAGGAGATGCGATATCGCGTTTTAAGAAGCATTAGAACTCTATTGCTACGATACGTAGTCATCTGCAAACGCTATTTCCTAGCGAGCGAGTGTCGCATTTACATTCATTTGAAGTGTAGACGAGGAATTCATAACACTTCGCAAATCATATTATATCTTACCATGAAACATAGAAATGAGATGCGATATCGCGATTTAAGAGGTTTTAGAACACTATTGCTTCGATACGTAGACATCTGCAAACGCGATTTCCTTGCTAGGAAGTGTCGCATTTACGTTCATTTGAATCGTAGACGAGGAATGCATAACACTTCGCAATGAATATTATATCTTACCATGAAACATAGAAATGTGGTGCGATATCGCGTTTTAAGAAGCATTGGAACTCTATTGCTACGATACGTAGACATCTGCAATCGCTGATTCCTTGCAAGGAAGTGTCGCATTTACTTTCATTTGAATCGTAGACGAGGAATGCATAACACTTCACAATGAATATTATATCTTACCATGAAACATAGAAATGAGATGCGATATCGCGTTTTAAGAAGCATTAGAACACTATTGCTTCGATACGTAGACATCTGCAAAAGCTATTTCCTTGCAAGGATGTGTCGCATTTACATTCATTTGAAGTGTAGACGAGGAATACATAACACTACGCAAATCATATTATATCTTATCATGAAACATAGAAATGAGATGCGATATCGTGTTTTAAGAAGCATTAGGAATCTATTGCTACGACAGGTACACATCTGCAAACGCTATTTCCTTGCAAGGAAGTGTCGCATTTACTTTCATTTGAATCGTAGACGAGGAATGCATAACACTTCGCAATGTATATTATATCTTATCATGAAACATATATATGAGATGCAATATCTCGTTTTAAGAAGCATCAGAAATCCATTGCTACGATACGTAGACATCTGCAGACGCTATTTCCTTGCAAGGAAGTGTCGCATTTACATTCATTTGAATCGTAGACGAGGAATGCATAACACTTCGCAATGAATACTATATCTTATCATGAAACATAGATATGAGATGCAATATCTCGTTTTAAGAAGCATTTGAACTCTGTTGCTTCGATACGTAGACATCTGCAAACGCTGTTTCCTTGCAAGGAAGTGTCGCATTAACTTTCATTTGAATCGTAGACGAGGAATGCATAACACTTCGCAATGAATATTATATCTTACCATGATACATAGAAATGACATGCGATATCGCCTTTTATGAAGCATTAGAACACTATTGCTACGATAGGTAGACATCTGCAAATGCTATTTCCTTGCAAGGAGGTATCGCATTTACTTTCGTTTGAATCGTAGACGAGGAATGCAGAACACTTCGCAATGAATATTATATCTTACCATGAAACATAGAAATGAGATGCGATATCGCGTTTTAAGAAGCATTAGAACTCTATTGCTACGATAGGTAGACATCTGCAAACGCTATTTCCTTGCAAGGAAGTGTCGTATTTACATTGATTTGAAGTGTAGACGAAGAATACATAACACTTCGCAAATCATATTATATCTTACCATGAATCATAGAAAAGAGATGCGATTTCGCGTTTTAAGAAGCATTAGAACTCTATTGCTACGATACCTAGACATCTGCAGACGCTATTTCCCAGCATGGAAGTGTCGCATTTACATTCATTTGAAGTGTAGACGAGGAAGACATGACACTTTGCAAATCATATTATATCTTACCATGAAACATAGAAATGAGATGCGATATCGC
Organism: Xylocopa sonorina; assembly: GCF_050948175.1. Taxonomy (NCBI): domain Eukaryota; kingdom Metazoa; phylum Arthropoda; class Insecta; order Hymenoptera; family Apidae; genus Xylocopa; species Xylocopa sonorina. The sequence continues at coordinate 21,290 of NW_027490851.1, read as the reverse complement.
GTTTTAAGAAGCATTAGAAATCTATTGCTACGATACGTAGACAACTGCAAACGCTATTTCCTAGCGAGGAAGTGTCGCATTCACATTCATTTGAAGTGTAGACGAGGAATACGTAACACTTCTCAAATCAAATTATATCTTACCATGAAACATAGAAATGAGATGCGATATCGCGTTTTAAGAAGCATTAGAAATCTATTGCTACGATACGTAGACATCTGCAAACGCTATTTCCTTGCAAGGAAGTGTCGCATTTACTTTCATTTGAATCGTAGACGAGGAATGCATAACACTTCGCAATGTATATTATATCTTATCATGAAACATAGATATGAGATGCAATATCTCGTTTTAAGAAGCATTTGAACTCTATTGCTTCGATACGTAGGCATCTGCAAACGCTATTTCCTTGCAAGGAAGTGTCGCATTTACATTCATTTGAAGTGTAGACGAGGAATACATGACACTTCGCAAATCATATTATGTCTTACCATGAAACATAGAAATGAGATGCGATATCGCGTTTTATGAAGCATTAGAACTCTATTGCTACGATACGTAGACATCTGCAAAGGCTATTTCCTTGCAAGGAAGTGTCGCATTTACATTCACTTGAAGTGTAGGCGAGGAATACATAACACTTCGCAAATCATATTATACCTTACCATGAAACATAGAAATGAGATGCGAAATCGCGTTTTAAGAATTATAAGAGCTCTATTGCTACGATACGTAGACATCTGCAAACGCTGTTTCCTTGCAAGGAAGTGTCGCATTCACTTTTATTTGAATCGTAGACTAGGAATGCATAACACTTCGCAATGAATATTATATCTTACCATGAAACATAGAAATGAGATGCGATATCGCGTTTTATGAAGCATTAGAACACTATTGCTACGATAGGTAGACATCTGCAAATTCTATTTCCTTGCAAGGAAGTATCGCATTTACTTTCATTTGAATCGTAGACGAGGAATGCATAACACTTCGCAATGAATATTATATCTTACCATGAAACATAGAAATGAGATGCGATATCGCGTTTTAAGAAGCATTAGAACTCTATTGCTACGATAGGTAGACATCTGCAAACGCTATTTCCTTGCAAGGAAGTGTCGTATTTACATTGATTTGAAGTGTAGACGAGGAATTCATAACACTTCGCAAATCAAATTATATCTTACCATGAATCATAGAAATGAGATGCGATATCGCGTTTTAAGTATCATAAGAACGCTATTGTTGCGATACGTAGACATCTGCAAACGCTATTTCCTTGGAAGGAAGTGTCGCATTTACGTTCATTTGAATCGTAGACGAGGAATGCATAACACTTCGCAAATCATATTATATCTTACCATGAAACATAGAAATGAGATGCGATATCGCGTTTTAAGAAGCAATTGAACTCTATTGCTTCGATACGTAGACATCTGCAAACGCTATTTCCTTGCAAGGAAGTGTCGCATTTACATTCATTTGAAGTGTAGACGAGGAATACATAACACTTCGCAAATCATATTATAACTTACCATGAAACATAGAAGTGAGATGCGATATCGCGTTTTCAGAAGCATTAGAATACTATTGCTACGATAGGCAGATATTTGCAAACGCTATTTCCTTGCAAGGAAGTGTCGTATTTACATTCATTTGAAGTTTAGGCGAGGAATACATAACACTTCGCAAATCATATTACATCTTACCATGAAACATAGAAATGAGATGCGATATCGCGTTTCAAGAATCATAAGAACTCTATTGTTACGATACGTAGACATCTGCAAACGCTATTTCCTTGCAAGGAAGTGTCGCATTTACTTTCATTTGAATCGTAGACGAGGAATGCATAACACTTCGCAGTGAATATTATATCTTACCATGATACATAGAAATGACATGCGATATCGCCTTTTATGAAGCATTAGAACACTATTGCTACGTTAGGTAGACATCTGCAAATGCTATTTCCTTGCAAGGAGGTATCGCATTTACTTTCATTTGAATCGTAGACGAGGAATGCATAACACTTCGCAATGAATATTATATCTTACCATGAAACATAGAAATGAGATGCGATATCGCGTTTTAAGAAGCATTAGAACTCTATTGCTACGATAGGTAGACATCTGCAAACGCTATTTCCTTGCAAGGAAGTGTCGTATTTACATTGATTTGAAGTTTAGACGAGGAATTCATAACACTTCGCAAATCAAATTATATCTTACCATGAATCATAGAAATGAGATGCGATATCGCGTTTTAAGTATCATAAGAACGCTATTGTTGCGATACGTAGACATCTGCAAACGCTATTTCCTTGGAAGGAAGTGTCGCATTTACGTTCATTTGAATCGTAGACGAGGAATGCATAACACTTCGCAAATCATATTATATCTTACCATGAAACATAGAAATGAGATGCGATATCGCGTTTTAAGAAGCATTTGAACTCTATTGCTTCGATACGTAGACATCTGCAAACGCTATTTCCTTGCAAGGAAGTGTCGCATTTACATTCATTTGAAGTGTAGACGAGGAATACATAACACTTCGCAAATCATATTATAACTTACCATGAAACATAGAAGTGAGATGCGATATCGCGTTTTAAGAAGCATTAGAATACTATTGCTACGATAGGCAGATATTTGCAAACGCTATTTCCTTGCAAGGAAGTGTCGTATTTACATTCATTTGAAGTTTAGGCGAGGAATACATAACACTTCGCAAATCATATTACATCTTACCATGAAACATAGAAATGAGATGCGATATCGCGTTTCAAGAATCATAAGAACTCTATTGTTACGATACGTAGACATCTGCAAACGCTGTTTCCTTGCAAGGAAGTGTCGTAATTACATTGATTTGAAGTGTAGACGAGGAATACATAACACTTCGCAAATCAAATTATATCTTACCATGAATCATAGAAATGAGATGCGATATCGCGTTTTAAGTATCATAAGAACGCTATTGTTGCGATACGTAGACATCTGCAAACGCTATTTCCTTGGAAGGAAGTGTCGCATTTACGTTCATTTGAATCGTAGACGAGGAATGCATAACACTTCGCAAATCATATTATATCTTACCATGAAACATAGAAATGAGATGCGATATCGCGTTTTAAGAAGCATTTGAACTCTATTGCTTCGATACGTAGACATCTGCAAACGCTATTTCCTTGCAAGGAAGTGTCGCATTTACATTCATTTGAAGTGTAGACGAGGAATACATAACACTTCGCAAATCATATTATAACTTACCATGAAACATAGAAGTGAGATGCGATATCGCGTTTTAAGAAGCATTAGAATACTATTGCTACGATAGGCAGATATTTTCAAACGCTATTTCCTTGCAAGGAAGTGTCGTATTTACATTCATTTGAAGTTTAGGCGAGGAATACATAACACTTCGCAAATCATATTATATCTTACCATGAAACATAGAAATGAGATGCGATATCGCGTTTCAAGAATCATAAGAACTCTATTGTTACGATACGTAGACATCTGCAAACGCTATTTCCTTGCAAGGAAGTGTCGCATTTACTTTCATTTGAATCGTAGACGAGGAATGCATAACACTTCGCAATGAATATTATATCTTACCATGATACATAGAAATGACATGCGATATTGCCTTTTATGAAGCATTAGAACACTATTGCTACGATAGGTAGACATCTGCAAATGCTATTTCCTTGCAAGGAGGTATCGCATTTACTTTCATTTGAATCGTAGACGAGGAATGCATAACACTTCGCAATGAATATTATATCTAACCATGAAACATAGAAATGAGATGCGATATCGCGTTTTAAGAAGCATTAGAACTCTATTGCTACGATAGGTAGACATCTGCAAACGCTATTTCCTTGCAAGGAAGTGTCGTATTTACATTGATTTGAAGTGTAGACGAGGAATACATAACACTTCGCAAATCATATTATATCTTACCATGAATCATAGAAATGAGATGCGATATCGCGTTTTAAGAAGCATTAGAACTCTATTGCTACGATACGTAGTCATCTGCAAACGCTATTTCCTAGCGAGCGAGTGTCGCATTTACATTCATTTGAAGTGTAGACGAGGAATACATAACACTTCGCAAATCATATTATATCTTACCATGAAACATAGAAATGAGATGCGATATCGCGTTTTAAGAAGCATTAGAACTCTATTGCTACGATACGTAAACATCTGCAAACGCTATTTCCTAGCAAGGAAGTGTCGCATTTACATTCATTTGAATCGTAGACGAGGAATGCATAACACTTCGCAATGAATATTATATCTTATCATGAAACATAGATATGAGATGCAATATCTCGTTTTAAGAAGCATTTGAACTCTATTGCTTCGATACGTAAACATCTGCAGACGCTATTTCCTAGCAAGGAAGTGTCGCATTTACATTCATTTGAATCGTAGACGAGGAATGCATAACACTTCGCAATGAATATTATATCTTATCATGAAACATAGATATGAGATGCAATATCTCGTTTTAAGAAGCATTTCAACTTTATTGCTTCGATACGTAGACATCTGCAAACGCGATTTCCTTGCAAGGAAGTGTCGCATTCACATTCATTTGAAGTGTAGACGAGGAATACATGATTCTTCGCAAATCATATTACATCTTACCATGAAACATAGAAATGAGATGCGATATCGCGTTTTAAGAAGCATTAAAAGTCTATTGCTTCGATACGTAGACATCTGCAAACGCTATTTCCTTGCGAGGAAGTGTCGCATTTACATTCATTTGATGTGTAGACGAGGAATACATAACACTTCGCAAATCATATTATATCTTACCATGAAACATAGAAATGAGATGCGATATCGCGTTTTAAGAAGCATTAGAAATCTATTGCTACGATACGTACACATCTGCAAACGCTATTTCCGTGCAAGGAAGTGTCGCATTTACTTTCATTTGAATCGTAGACGAGGAATGCATAACACTTCGCAATGAATACTATATCTTATCATGAAACATAGATATGAGATGCAATATCTCGTTTTAAGAAGCATTTGAACTCTGTTGCTTCGATACGTAGACATCTGCAAACGCTGTTTCCTGGCAAGGAAGTGTCGCATTAACTTTCATTTGAATCGTAGACGAGGAATGCATAACACTTCGCAATGAATATTACATCTTACCACGAAACATAGGAATGAGATGCGATATCGCGTTTTAAGAAGCATTAGAACTCTATTGCTTCGATACGTAGACATCTGCAAACGCTATTTCCTTGCAAGGAAGTGCCGCATTTACTTTCATTTGAATCGTAGACGAGGAGTGCATAACACTTCGCAATGAATATTATATCTTATCATGAAACATAGATATGAGATGCAATATCTCGTTTTAAGAAGCATTTCAACTTTATTGCTTCGATGCGTAGACATCTGCAAACGCGATTTCCTTGCAAGGAAGTGTCGCATTCACATTCATTTGAAGTGTAGACGAGGAATATATGATACTTCGCAAATCATATTACATCTTACCATGAAACATAGAAATGAGATGTGATATCGCGTTTTAAGAAGCATTAAAAGTCTATTGCTTCGATACGTAGACATCTGCAAACGCTATTTCCTTGCAAGGAAGTGTCGCATTTACATTCATTTGATGTGTAGACGAGGAATACATAACACTTCGCAAATCATATTATATCTTACCATGAAACATAGAAATGAGATGCGATATCGCGTTTTAAGAAGCATTAGAAATCTATTGCTACGATACGTACACATCTGCAAACGCTATTTCCTTGCAAGGAAGTGTCGCATTTACTTTCATTTGAATCGTAGACGAGGAATGCATAACACTTAGCAATGTATATTATATCTTATCATGAAACATAGATATGAGATGCAATATCTCGTTTTAAGAAGCATTTGAACTCTATTGCTTCGAAACGTAGACATCTGCAAACGCTATTTCCTTGCAAGGAAGTGCAGCATTTACTTTCATTTGAATCGTAGACGAGGAATGCATAACACTTCGCAATGTATATTATATCTTATCATGAAACATAGATATGAGATGCAATATCTCGTTTTAAGAAGCATTTGAACTCTATTGCTTCGATACGTAGACATCTGCAAACGCTATTTCCCTGCAAGGAAGTGTCGCATTTACATTCATTTGAGGTGTAGACGAGGAATACATAACACTTCGCAAATCATATTATATCTTACCATGAAACATAGAAATGAGATGCGATATCGCGATTTAAGAAGCTTTAGAACACTATTGCTTTGATACGTAGACATATGCAAACGCGATTTCCTTGCAAGGAAGTGTCGCATTTACATTCATTTGAAGTGTAGACGAGGAATACATAACACTTCGCAAATCATATTATAACTTACCATGAAACATAGAAGTGAGATGCGATATCGCGTTTTAAGAAGCATTAGAATACTATTGCTACGATAGGCAGATATTTGCAAACGCTATTTCCTAGCAAGGAAGAGTCGCATTTACATTCATTTGAATCGTAGACGAGGAATGCATAACACTTCGCAATGAATATTATATCTTATCATGAAACATAGACATGAGATGCAATATCTCGTTTTAAGAAGCATTTGAACTATATTGCTTCGATACGTAGACATCTGCAAACGCTATTTCCTTGCAAGGAAGTGTCGCATTTACTTTCATTTGAATCGTAGACGAGGAATGCATAACACTTCGCAATGTATATTATATCTTATCATGAAACATAGATATGAGATGCAATATCTCGTTTTAAGAAGCATTTGAACTCTATTGCTTCGATACGTAGACATCTGCAAACGCTATTTCCCTGCAAGGAAGTGTCGCATTTACATTCATTTGAGGTGTAGACGAGGAATACATAACACTTCGCAAATCATATTATATCTTACCATGAAACATAGAAATGAGATGCGATATCGCGTTTTATGAAGCATTAGAACTCTATTGCTACGATACGTAGACATCTGCAAAGGCTATTTCCTTGCCAGGAAGTGTCGCATTTACATACACTTCAAGTGTAGGCGAGGAATACATAACACTTCGCAAATCATATTATACCTTACCATGAAACATAGAAATGAGATGCGAAATCGCGTTTTAAGAATTATAAGAGCTCTATTGCTACGATACGTAGACATCTGCAATCGCTGTTTCCTTGCAAGGAAGTGTCGCATTTACTTTCATTTGAATCGTAGACGAGGAATGCATAACACTTCGCAATGAATATTATATCTTACCATGATACATAGAAATGACATGCGATATCGCGTTTTATGAAGCATTAGAAAGCTATTGCTACGATACGTAGACATCTGCAAACGCTATTTCCTAGCGAGGAAGAATCGCATTCACATTCATTTGAAGTGTAGACGAGGAATACATAACACTTCGCAAATCATGTTATATCTTACCATGAAACATAGAAATGAGATGCGATATCGCGTTTTAAGAATCATATGAACTCTATTGCTACGATACGTAGACATCTGCAAACGCTATTTCCTTGCAAGGAAGTGTCGCATTTACTTTCATTTGAATCGTAGACGAGGAATGCATAACACGTCGCAATGAATATTATATCTTATCATGAAACATAGATGTGAGATGCAATATCTCGTTTTAAGAAGCATTAGAAGTCTATTACTACGATACCTAGATATCTGCAGACGCTATTTCCTAGCGAGGAAGTGTCGCATTCACATTCATTTGAAGTATAGACGAGGAATACATAACACTTCGCAAATCATATTATACCTTACCATGAAACATAGAAATGAGATGCGATTTCGCGTTTTAAGAAGCATTAGAACTCTATTGCTACGATACGTAGACATCTGCAAACGCTATTTCCTTGCAAGGAAGTGTCGCATTTACATTCATTTGAAGTGTAGACGGGGAATACGTGATACTTCGCAAATCATATTATATCTTACCATGAAACATAGAAATGAGATGCGATATCGCGATTTAAGAAGCTTTAGAACACTATTGCTTCGATACGTAGACATATGCAAACGCGATTTCCTTGCAAGGAAGTGTCGCATTTACATTCATTTGAATCGTAGACGAGGAATGCATAACACTTCGCAATGAATATTATATCTTATCATGAAACATAGATATGAGATGCAATATCTCGTTTTAAGAAGCATTTGAACTCTATTGCTTCGATACGTTAACATCTGCAGACGCTATTTCCTAGCAAGGAAGTGTCGCATTTACATTCATTTGAATCGTAGACGAGGAATGCATAACACTTCGCAATGAATATTATATCTTACCATGAAACATAGAAATGAGATGCGATATCGCGTTTAAAGAAGCATTAGAACCTTATTGCTACGATACCCAGACATCTGCAGACGCTATTTCCTAAAAAGGAAGTGTCGCATTTACATTCATTTGAAGTGTAGACCAGGAATACATGACACTTAGCAAATCATCTTATATCTTACCATGAAACGTAGAAATGAGATGCGATATCGCGTTTAAAGAAGCATTAGAACCTTATTGCTACGATACCCAGACATCTGCAGACGCTATTTCCTAACAACGAAGTGTCGCATTTACATTCATTTGAAGCGTAGACGAGGAATACATGGCACTTAGCAAATCATCTTATATCTTACCATGAAACATAGAAATGAGATGCGATATCGCGTTTTAAGAAGCATTAGAAAGCTATTGCTACGATACGTAGACATCTGCAAACGCTATTTCCTAGTGGGGAAGTATCGCATTCACATTCATTTGAAGTGTAGACGAGGAATACATGACATTTCGCAAATCATGTTATATCTTACCATGAAACATAGAAATGAGATGCGATATCGCGTTTTAGGAAGCATTAGAAAGCTATTGCTACGAAACGTAGACATCTGCAAACGCTATTTCCTAGCGAGGAAGTATCGCATTCACATTCATTTGAAGTGTAGACGAGGAATACATAACACTTCGCAAATCATGTTATATCTTACCATGAAACATAGAAATGAGATGCGATATCGCGTTTTAAGAATCATATGAACTCTATTGCTACGATACGTAGACATCTGTAAACGCAATTTCCTTGCAAGGAAGTGTCGCATTTACTTTCATTTGAATCGTGGACGAGGAATGCATAACACGTCGCAATGAATAATATATCTATTCATGAAACATAGATATGAGATGCAATATCTCGCTTTAAGAAGCATTAGAAATCTATTACTACGGTACCTAGACATCTGCAGACGCTATTTCCTAGCGAGGAAGTATCGCATTCACATTCATTTGAAGTGTAGACGAGGAATACATAACACTTCGCAAATCATGTTATATCTTACCAGTTACTTTCATTTGAATCGTGGACGAGGAATGCATAACACGTCGCAATGAATATTATATCTTTTCATGAAACATAGATATGAGATGCAATATCTCGTTTTAAGAAGCATTTGAACTCTGTTGCTTCGATACGTAGACATCTGCAAACGCTGTTTCCTTGCAAGGAAGTATCGCATTTACTTTCATTTGAATCGTAGACGAGGGATGCATAACACTTCGCAATGAATATTATATCTTACCATGAAACATAGAAATGAGATGCGATATCGCGTTTTAAGAAGCATTAGAACTCTATTGCTTCGATACGTAGACATCTGCAAACATCCTTGTAAGGAAGTGTCGCATTTACATTCATTTGAAGTGTAGACGAGAAATACATAACACTTCGCAAATCATATTATACCTTACCATGAAACATAGAAATGAGATGCGAAATCGCGTTTTAAGAATTATAAGAGCTCTATTGCTACGATACGTAGACATCTGCAATCGCTGTTTCCTTGCAAGGAAGTGTCGCATTTACTTTCATTTGAATCGTAGACGAGGAATGCATAACACTTCGCAATGAATATTATATCTTACCATGATACATATAAGTGAGATGCGATATCGCGTTTTATGAAGCATTAGAACACTACTGCTACGATAGGTAGACATCTGCAAATGCTATTTCCTTGCAAGGAAGTATCGCATTTACTTTCATTTGAATCGTAGACGAGGAATGCATAACACTTCGCAATGAATATTATATCTTACCATGAAACATAGAAATGAGATGCGATATCGCGTTTTAAGAAGCATTAGAACACTATTGCTACGATAGGTAGACATCTGCAAACGCTATTTCCTTGCAAGGAAGTGTCGTATTTACATTGATTTGAAGTGTAGACGAGGAATACATAACACTTCGCAAATCATATTATATCTTACCATGAATCATAGAAATGAGATGCGATATCGCGTTTTAAGTATCATAAGAACTCTATTGTTACGATACGTAGACATCTGCAAACGCTATTTCCTTGCAAGGAAGTGTCGCATTTACATTCATTTGAAGTGTAGACGAGGAATACATGATACTTCGCAAATCATATTATATCTTACCATGAAACATAGAAATGAGATGCGATATCGCGTTTTAAGAAGCATTTGAACTCAATTTCATCGATACGTAGACATCTGCAAACGCTGTTTCCTTGCAAGGAAGTGTCGCATTTACATTCATTTGAAGTGTAGACGAGGAATACATAACACTTCTCAAATCATATTATATCTTACCATGAAACATAGAAATGAGATGCGATATCGCGTTTTAAGAAGCATTAGAACTCTATTGCTACGATAGGTAGACATCTGCAATCGCTATTTCCTTGCAAGGAAGTGTCGCATTTACATTCATTTGAAGTGTAGACGAGGAGTACATAACACTTCGCAAATCATATAATACCTTACCATGATACATAGAAATGAGATGCGATATCGCTTTTTAAGAATCATAAGAACTCTATTGCTACGATACGTAGACATCTGCAAACGCTATTTCCTTGCAAGGAAGTGTCGCATTTACATACATTTGAATCGTAGGCGAGGAATGCATAGCACTTCGCAATGAATATTATATCTTATCATGAAACATAGATATGAGATGCAGTATCTCGTTTTAAGAGGCATTGGAACTCTATTGCTACGATACCTAGACATCTGCAGACGCTATCTCCTAGCGAGGAAGTGTCGCATTCACATTCATTTGATGTTTAGACGAGGAATACATAACACTTCGCAAATCATATTATATCTTACCATGAAACATAGAAATGAGATGCGATATCGCGTTTTAAGTAGCATTAGAATACTATTGCTACGATAGGCAGATACTTGCAAACGCTATTTCCTTGCAAGGAAGTGTCGCATTTACATTCACTTGAAGTGTAGGCGAGGAATACATAACACTTCGCAAATCATATTACATCTTATCATGAAACATAGATATTAGATGCAATATCTCGTTTTAAGAAGCATTGGAACTCTATTGCTACGATACCTAGACATCTGCAGACGCTATTTCCTAGCGAGGAAGTGTCGCATTCACATTCATTTGAAGTGTAGACGAGGAATACATAACACTTCGCAAATCATATTATACCTTACCATGAAACATAGAAATGAGATGCGATATCGCTTTTTAAGAATCATAAGAACTCTATTGCTACGATACGTAGACATCTGCAAACGCTATTTCCTTGCAAGGAAGTGTCGCATTTACATTCATTTGAATCGTAGGCGAGGAATGCATAGCACTTCGCAATGAATATTATATCTTATCATGAAACATAGATATGAGATGCAGTATCTCGTTTTAAGAAGCATTTGAACTCTATTGCTTCGATACGTAGACATTTGCAAACGCTATTTCCTTGCAAGGAAGCATCGCATTTACATTCATTTGAAGTGTAGACGAGGAATGCATAACACTTCGCAATGAATATTATATCTTATCATGAAACATAGGTATGAGATGCAATATCTCGTTTTAAGAAGCATTAGAACACTACTGCTACGATAGGTAGACATCTGCAAATGCTATTTCCTTGCAAGGAAGTATCGCATTTACTTTCATTTGAATCGTAGACGAGGAATGCATAACACTTCGCAATGAATATTATATCTTACCATGAAACATAGAAATGAGATGCGATATCGCGTTTTAAGAAGCATTAGAGCACTATTGCTACGATAGGTAGACATCTGCAAACGCTATTTCCTTGCAAGGAAGTGTCGTATTTACATTGATTTGAAGTGTAGACGAGGAATACATAACACTTCGCAAATCATATTATATCTTACCATGAATCATAGAAATGAGATGCGATATCGCGTTTTAAGTATCATAAGAACTCTATTGTTACGATACGTAGACATCTGCAAACGCTATTTCCTTGCAAGGAAGTGTCGCATTTACATTCATTTGAAGTGTAGACGAGGAATACATGATACTTCGCAAATCATATTATATCTTACCATGAAACATAGAAATGAGATGCGATATCGCGTTTTAAGAAGCATTTGAACTCAATTTCTTCGATACGTAGACATCTGCAAACGCTGTTTCCTTGCAAGGAAGTGTCGCATTTACATTCATTTGAAGTGTAGACGAGGAATACATAACACTTCTCAAATCATATTATATCTTACCATGAAACATAGAAATGAGATGCGATATCGCGTTTTAAGAAGCATTAGAACTCTATTGCTACGATAGGTAGACATCTGCAATCGCTATTTCCTTGCAAGGAAGTGTCGCATTTACATTCATTTGAAGTGTAGACGAGGAGTACATAACACTTCGCAAATCATATAATACCTTACCATGATACATAGAAATGAGATGCGATATCGCTTTTTAAGAATCATAAGAACTCTATTGCTACGATACGTAGACATCTGCAAACGCTATTTCCTTGCAAGGAAGTGTCGCATTTACATTCATTTGAATCGTAGGCGAGGAATGCATAGCACTTCGCAATGAATATTATATCTTATCATGAAACATAGATATGAGATGCAGTATCTCGTTTTAAGAGGCATTGGAACTCTATTGCTACGATACCTAGACATCTGCAGACGCTATCTCCTAGCGAGGAAGTGTCGCATTCACATTCATTTGATGTTTAGACGAGGAATACATAACACTTCGCAAATCATATTATATCTTACCATGAAACATAGAAATGAGATGCGATATCGCGTTTTAAGAAGCATTAGAATACTATTGCTACGATAGGCAGATACTTGCAAACGCTATTTCCTTGCAAGGAAGTGTCGCATTTACATTCACTTGAAGTGTAGGCGAGGAATACATAACACTTCGCAAATCATATTACATCTTATCATGAAACATAGATATTAGATGCAATATCTCGTTTTAAGAAGCATTGGAACTCTATTGCTACGATACCTAGACATCTGCAGACGCTATTTCCTAGCGAGGAAGTGTCGCATTCACATTCATTTGAAGTGTAGACGAGGAATACATAACACTTCGCAAATCATATTATACCTTACCATGAAACATAGAAATGAGATGCGATATCGCTTTTTAAGAATCATAAGAACTCTATTGCTACGATACGTAGACATCTGCAAACGCTATTTCCTTGCAAGGAAGTGTCGCATTTACATTCATTTGAATCGTAGGCGAGGAATGCATAGCACTTCGCAATGAATATTATATCTTATCATGAAACATAGATATGAGATGCAGTATCTCGTTTTAAGAAGCATTTGAACTCTATTGCTTCGATACGTAGACATTTGCAAACGCTATTTCCTTGCAAGGAAGCATCGCATTTACATTCATTTGAAGTGTAGACGAGGAATGCATAACACTTCGCAATGAATATTATATCTTATCATGAAACATAGGTATGAGATGCAATATCTCGTTTTAAGAAGCATTTGAACTCTATTGCTTCGATACGTAGACATCTGCAAACGCTATTTCCTTGCAAGGAAGTGTCGCATTTACTTTCATTTGAATCGTAGACGAGGAATGCATAACACTTCGCAATGAATATTATATCTTATCATGAAACATAGATATTAGATGCAATATCTCGTTTTAAGAAGCATTGGAACTCTATTGCTACGATACCTAGACATCTGCAGACGCTATTTCCTAGCGAGGAAGTGTCGCATTCACATTCATTTGAAGTGTAGACGAGGAATACATAACACTTCGCAAATCATATTATACCTTACCATGAAACATAGAAATGAGATGCGATATCGCTTTTTAAGAATCATAAGAACTCTATTGCTACGATACGTAGACATCTGCAAACGCTATTTCCTTGCAAGGAAGTGTCCCATTTACATTTATTTGAATCGTAGACGAGAAATGCATAACACTTCGCAATGAATATTATATCTTATCATGAAACATAGATATGAGATGCAGTATCTCGTTTTAAGAAGCATTTGAACTCTATTGCTTCGATACGTAGACATTTGCAAACGCTATTTCCTTGCAAGGAAGCATCGCATTTACATTCATTTGAAGTGTAGACGAGGAATGCATAACACTTCGCAATGAATATTATATCTTATCATGAAACATAGGTATGAGATGCAATATCTCGTTTTAAGAAGCATTTGAACTCTATTGCTTCGATACGTAGACATCTGCAAACGCTATTTCCTTGCAAGGAAGTGTCGCATTTACTTTCATTTGAAGTGTGGACGAGGAATACATGACACTTAGCAAATCATCTTATATCTTACCATGAAACATAGAAATGAGATGCGATATCGCGTTTTAAGAAGCACTAGAAAGCTATTGCTACGATACGTAGACATCTGCAAACGCTATTTCCTAGCGAGGAAGTATCGCATTCACATTCATTTGAAGTGTAGACGAGGAATACATAACACTTCGCAAATCATGTTATATCTTACCATGAAACATAGAAGTGAGATGCGATATCGCGTTTTAAGAAGCATTAGAATACCATTGCTACGATGGGCAGATATTTGCAAACGCTATTTCCTTGCAAGGAAGCATCGCATTTACATTCATTTGAAGTGTAGACGAGGAATACATAACACTTCGCAAATCATATTACATCTTACCATGAAACATAGAAATGAGATGCGATATCGCGTTTTAAGAAGCATTAGAACTCTATTGCTACGATACCTAGACATCTGCAGACGCTATTTCCCAGCAAGGAAGTGTCGCATTTACATTCATTTGAAGTGTAGACGAGGAAGACATGACACTTCGCAAATCATATTATATCTACCCATGAAACATAGAAATGAGATGCGATATCGCGTTTTAAGAAGCATTAGAAATCTTTTGCTACGATACGTAGGCAACTGCAAACGCTATTTCCTAGCGAGGAAGTGTCGCATTCACATTCATTTGAAGTGTAGACGAGGAATACATAACACATCTCAAATCAAATTATATCTTACCATGAAACATAGAAATGAGATGCGATATCGCGTTTTAAGAAGCATTAGAACTCTATTGGTACGATACCTAGACATCTGCAAACGCTATTTCCTAGCGAGCAAGTGTCGCATTCACAGTCATTTGAAGTGTAGACGAGGAATACACGACACTTCGCAAATCTTATTATATCTTACCATGAAACATAGAAATGAGATGCGATATCGCGTTTTAAGAAGCATTAGAACTCTATTGGTACGATACCTAGACATCTGCAAACGCTATTTCCTAGAGAGCAAGTGTCGCATTCACAGTCATTTGAAGTGTAGACGAGGAATACATGACACTTCGCAAATCTTATTATGTCTTACCATGAAACACAGAAATGAGATGCGATATCGCGTTTTAAGAAGCATTAGAACTCTATTGCTTCGATACGTAGACATCTGCAAACGCAATTTCCTTACAAGGAAGTGTCGCATTTACATTAATTTGAAGTGTAGACGAGGAATACATAACACTTCGCAAATCATATTATATCTTACCATGAAACATAGAAATGAGATGCGATATCGCGTTTTAAGAAGCATTAGAACTCTATTGCTACGATACGTAGACATCTGCAAACGCTATTTCCTTGCAAGGAAGTGTCGCACTTACTTTCATTTGAATCGTAGACGAGGAATGCATAACACTTCGCAATGAATATTATATCTTATCATGAAACATAGATATTAGATGCAATATCTCGTTTTAAGAAGCATTGGAACTCTATTGCTACGATACCTAGACATCTGCAGACGCTATTTCCTAGCGAGGAAGTGTCGCATTCACATTCATTTGAAGTGTAGACGAGGAATACATAACACTTCGCAAATCATATTATACATTACCATGAAACATAGAAATGAGATGCGATATCGCTTTTTAAGAATCATAAGAACTCTATTGCTACGATACGTAGTCATCTGCAAACGCTATTTCCTTGCAAGGAAGTGTCGCATTTACATTCATTTGAGTCGTAGGCGAGGAATGCATAGCACTTCGCAATGAATATTATATCTTATCATGAAACATAGATATGAGATGCAGTATCTCGTTTTAAGAAGCATTTGAACTCTATTGCTTCGATACGTAGACATTTGCAAACGCTATTTCCTTGCAAGGAAGCATCGCATTTACATTCATTTGAAGTGTAGACGAGGAATTCATAACACTTCGCAAATCATATTACATCTCACCATGAAACATAGAAATGAGATGCGATATCGCGTTTTAAGAAGCATTAGAACTCTATTGCTACGATACATAGACATCTGCAAACGCTATTTCCTAGCGAGGAAGTGTCGCATTTACATTCATTTGAATCGTAGACGAGAAATGCATAACACTTCGCAATGAATATTATATCTTATCAAGAAACATAGGTATGAGATGCAATATCTCGTTTTAAGAAGCATTTGAACTCTATTGCTTCGATACGTAGACATCTGCAAACGCTATTTCCTTGCAAGGAAGTGTCGCATTTACATTCATTTGAAGTGTAGACGAGGAATACATAACACTTCGCGAATCATATTATAACTTACCATGAAACATAGAAGTGAGATGCGATATCGCGTTTTAAGAAGCATTAGAATACTATTGCTACGATAGGCAGATACTTTCAAACGCTATTTCCTTGCAAGGAAGTGTCGTATTTACATTCATTTGAAGTGTAGACGAGGAATACATGATACTTCGCAAATCATATTATATCTTACCATGAAACATAGAAATGGGATGCGATATCGCGTTTTAAGAAGCACTAGAACTCTATTGCTACGATAGGTAGACATCTGCAGACGCTATTTCCTAACAAGGAAGTGTCGCATTTACATTCATTTGATGTGTAGACGAGGAATACATGACACTTAGCAAATCATCTTATATCTTACCATGGAACATAGAAATGAGATGCGATATCGCGTTTTAAGAAGCATTAGAAAGCTATTGCTACGATACGTAGACATCTGCAAACGCTATTTCCTAGCGAGGAAGTATCGCATTCACATTCATTTGAAGTGTAGACGAGGAATACATGACACTTCGCAAATCATGTTATATCTTACCATGAAACATAGAAATGAGATGCGATATCGCGTCTTAGGAAGCATTAGAAAGCTATTGCTACGATACGTAGACATCTGCAAACGCTATTTCCTAGCGAGGAAGTATCGCATTCGCATTCATTTGAAGTGTAGACGAGGAATACATAACACTTCGCAAATCATGTTATATCTTACCATGAAACATAGAAATGAGATGCGATATCGCGTTTTAAGAAGCACTAGAACTCTATTGGTACGATACCTAGACATCTGCAAACGCTATTTCCTAGCGAGCAAGTGTCGCATTCACAGTCATTTGAAGTGTAGACGAGGAATACATGACACTTTGCAAATCTTATTATATCTTACCATGAAACATAGAAATGAGATGCGATATCGCGTTTTAAGAAGCATTAGAACTCTATTGGTACGATACCTAGACATCTGCAAACGCTATTTCCTAGCGAGCAAGTGTCGCATTCACAGTCATTTGAAGTGTAGACGAGGAATACATGACACTTCGCAAATCATATTATACCTTACCATGAAACATAGAAATGAGATGCGATATCGCTTTTTAAGAATCATAAGAACTCTATTGCTACGATACGTAGACATCTGCAAACGCTATTTCCTTGCAAGGAAGTGTCCCATTTACATTTATTTGAATCGTAGTCGAGAAATGCATAACACTTCGCAATGAATATTATATCTTATCATGAAACATAGCTATGAGATGCAATATCTCGTTTTAAGAAGCATTTGAACTCTATTGCTTCGATACGTAGACATCTGCAAACGCTATGTCCTTGCAAGGAAGTGTCGCATTTACATTCATTTGAAGTGTAGACGAGGAATACATAACACTTCGCGAATCATATCATAACTTACCATGAAACATAGAAGTGAGATGCGATATCGCGTTTTAAGAAGCATTAGAATACTATTGCTACGATAGGCAGATACTTGCAAACGCTATTTCCTTGCAAGGAAGTGTCGTATTTACATTCATTTGAAGTGTGGACGAGGAATACATGACACTTAGCAAATCATCTTATATCTTACCATGAAACATAGAAATGAGATGCGATATCGCGTTTTAAGAAGCATTAGAAAGCTATTGCTACGATACGTAGACATCTGCAAACGCTATTTCCTAGCGAGGAAGTATCGCATTCACATTCATTTGAAGTGTAGACGAGGAATACATAACACTTCGCAAATCATGTTATATCTTACCATGAAACATAGAAGTGAGATGCGATATCGCGTTTTAAGAAGCATTAGAATACCATTGCTACGATGGGCAGATATTTGCAAACGCTATTTCCTTGCAAGGAAGCATCGCATTTACATTCATTTGAAGTGTAGACGAGGAATACATAACACTTCGCAAATCATATTACATCTTACCATGAAACATAGAAATGAGATGCGATATCGCGTTTTAAGAAGCATTAGAACTCTATTGCTACGATACCTAGACATCTGCAGACGCTATTTCCCAGCAAGGAAGTGTCGCATTTACATTCATTTGAAGTGTAGACGAGGAAGACATGACACTTCGCAAATCATATTATATCTACCCATGAAACATAGAAATGAGATGCGATATCGCGTTTTAAGAAGCATTAGAAATCTTTTGCTACGATACGTAGGCAACTGCAAACGCTATTTCCTAGCGAGGAAGTGTCGCATTCACATTCATTTGAAGTGTAGACGAGGAATACATAACACATCTCAAATCAAATTATATCTTACCATGAAACATAGAAATGAGATGCGATATCGCGTTTTAAGAAGCATTAGAACTCTATTGGTACGATACCTAGACATCTGCAAACGCTATTTCCTAGCGAGCAAGTGTCGCATTCACAGTCATTTGAAGTGTAGACGAGGAATACACGACACTTCGCAAATCTTATTATATCTTACCATGAAACATAGAAATGAGATGCGATATCGCGTTTTAAGAAGCATTAGAACTCTATTGGTACGATACCTAGACATCTGCAAACGCTATTTCCTAGAGAGCAAGTGTCGCATTCACAGTCATTTGAAGTGTAGACGAGGAATACATGACACTTCGCAAATCTTATTATGTCTTACCATGAAACACAGAAATGAGATGCGATATCGCGTTTTAAGAAGCATTAGAACTCTATTGCTTCGATACGTAGACATCTGCAAACGCAATTTCCTTACAAGGAAGTGTCGCATTTACATTAATTTGAAGTGTAGACGAGGAATACATAACACTTCGCAAATCATATTATATCTTACCATGAAACATAGAAATGAGATGCGATATCGCGTTTTAAGAAGCATTAGAACTCTATTGCTACGATACGTAGACATCTGCAAACGCTATTTCCTTGCAAGGAAGTGTCGCACTTACTTTCATTTGAATCGTAGACGAGGAATGCATAACACTTCGCAATGAATATTATATCTTATCATGAAACATAGATATTAGATGCAATATCTCGTTTTAAGAAGCATTGGAACTCTATTGCTACGATACCTAGACATCTGCAGACGCTATTTCCTAGCGAGGAAGTGTCGCATTCACATTCATTTGAAGTGTAGACGAGGAATACATAACACTTCGCAAATCATATTATACATTACCATGAAACATAGAAATGAGATGCGATATCGCTTTTTAAGAATCATAAGAACTCTATTGCTACGATACGTAGTCATCTGCAAACGCTATTTCCTTGCAAGGAAGTGTCGCATTTACATTCATTTGAATCGTAGGCGAGGAATGCATAGCACTTCGCAATGAATATTATATCTTATCATGAAACATAGATATGAGATGCAGTATCTCGTTTTAAGAAGCATTTGAACTCTATTGCTTCGATACGTAGACATTTGCAAACGCTATTTCCTTGCAAGGAAGCATCACATTTACATTCATTTGAAGTGTAGACGAGGAATTCATAACACTTCGCAAATCATATTACATCTCACCATGAAACATAGAAATGAGATGCGATATCGCGTTTTAAGAAGCATTAGAACTCTATTGCTACGATACATAGACATCTGCAAACGCTATTTCCTAGCGAGGAAGTGTCGCATTTACATTCATTTGAATCGTAGACGAGAAATGCATAACACTTCGCAATGAATATTATATCTTATCAAGAAACATAGGTATGAGATGCAATATCTCGTTTTAAGAAGCATTTGAACTCTATTGCTTCGATACGTAGACATCTGCAAACGCTATTTCCTTGCAAGGAAGTGTCGCATTTACATTCATTTGAAGTGTAGACGAGGAATACATAACACTTCGCGAATCATATTATAACTTACCATGAAACATAGAAGTGAGATGCGATATCGCGTTTTAAGAAGCATTAGAATACTATTGCTACGATAGGCAGATACTTTCAAACGCTATTTCCTTGCAAGGAAGTGTCGTATTTACATTCATTTGAAGTGTAGACGAGGAATACATGATACTTCGCAAATCATATTATATCTTACCATGAAACATAGAAATGGGATGCGATATCGCGTTTTAAGAAGCACTAGAACTCTATTGCTACGATAGGTAGACATCTGCAGACGCTATTTCCTAACAAGGAAGTGTCGCATTTACATTCATTTGATGTGTAGACGAGGAATACATGACACTTAGCAAATCATCTTATATCTTACCATGGAACATAGAAATGAGATGCGATATCGCGTTTTAAGAAGCATTAGAAAGCTATTGCTACGATACGTAGACATCTGCAAACGCTATTTCCTAGCGAGGAAGTATCGCATTCACATTCATTTGAAGTGTAGACGAGGAATACATGACACTTCGCAAATCATGTTATATCTTACCATGAAACATAGAAATGAGATGCGATATCGCG
>NW_027490850.1:0-41531 GCF_050948175.1 Xylocopa sonorina | reverse complement strand
TTTACATTCTTTTGAAGTGAATACGAGATATACATGACACTTCGCAATGAATATTATAGCTTATCATGAAACATAGGAATGAGGTGCTATATCGCGTTTTGAGAAGCATTAGAACTCTATTGCTACGATACGTAGACATCTGCAAACGCTATTTCCTAGCAAGGAAATTTCGCACTTGCATTCCACTGAAGTGAATACGAGGTATACATAACATTACACAATGAATATTATATCTTATTACGGAACATAGAAATGAAATACGACATCTCGTTTTAAGAAGCATTAGTACACTATTGCTGTGATACGTAGACATCTGCAAACGCTATTTCCTAGCATGGAAGTGTCTTATTTACGTTCATTTGAAGTGAATACGAGGTATACATGACACTTCGCAGTGAATATTATATCTTATCATGAAACATAGAAGTGAGATGCGATATCGCGTTTTAAGAAGCATTAGAACTCTATTGCTACGATACGTAGACATCTGCAAACGCTATTTCCTAGCATGGAAGTGTCGCATTTACATCCTTTTGAAGTGAATACGAGACATACATGACACTTCGCAATGAATATTATAGCTTATCATGAAACATAGGAATGAGGTGCTATATCGCGTTTTGAGAAGCATTAGAACTCTATTGCTATTATACGTAGACATCTGCAAACTCTATTTCCTAGCAAGGAAGTTTCGCACTTACATGCCACTGAAGTGTATACGAGGTATACATAACATTACACAATGAATATTATATCTTATTACGAAACATAGAAGTGAAATACGACATCTCGTTTTAAGAAGCATTAGTACTCCATTGCTGTGATACGTAGACATCTGCAAACAATATTTCCTAGCAAGGAAGTGTCGCATTTACATTCTTTTGAAGTGAATACGAGGTATACATGGCACTTCGCAATGAATATTATACCTTACCATGAAACATAGAAGAGAGGTGCGATATCGCGTTTTAGGAAGCACTAAAACTCTATTGCTGCGATACGTAGACATCTGCAAACGCTATTTCCTAGCATGGAAGTGTCGCATTTACATTCTTTTGAAGTGAATACGAGATATGCATGACACTTCGCAATGAATATTATATCTTATCATGAAACATAGGAATGAGGTGCTATATCGCATTTTGAGAAGCATTAGAACTCTATTGCTAATATGCGTAGACATCTGCAAACTCTATTTCCTAGCATGGACATGTGGCACTTACATTCCACTGAAGTGAATACGAGGTATACATAACATTACACAATGAGTATTTTATCTTATTACGAATCATAGAAATGAAATACGACATCTCGTTTTAAGAAGCATTATTACTCTATTGCTGTGATACGTAGACATCCGCAAACGCTATTTCCTAGCATGGAAGTGTCGCATTTACATTCTTTTGAAGTGAATACGAGATATACATGACACTTCGCAATGAATATTATAGCTTATCATGAAACATAGGAATGAGGTGCTATATCGCGTTTTGAGAAGCATTAGAACTCTATTGCTACGATACGTAGACATCTGCAAACGCTATTTCCTAGCAAGGAAATTTCGCACTTACATTCCACTGAAGTGAATACGAGGTATACATAACATTACACAATGAATATTATATCCTATTACGGAACATAGAAATGAAATACGACATCTCGTTTTAAGAAGCATTAGTACACTATTGCTGTGATACGTAGACATCTGCAAACGCTATTTCCTAGCATGGAAGTGTGGCATTTACATTCATTTGAAGTGAATACGAGGTATACATGACACTTCGTAATGAATATTATGTCTTATCATGAAACATAGAAGTGAGATGCGATATCGCGTTCTAAGAAGCATTAGAACTCTATTGCTACGATACGTAGACATCTGCAAACGCTATTTCCTAGCATGGAAGTGTCTTATTTACGTTCATTTGAAGTGAATATGAGGTATACATGACACTTCGCAATGAATATTATATCTTATCATGAAACATAGAAGTGAGATGCGATATCGCGTTTTAAGAAGCATTAGAACTCTATTGCTACGATACGTAGACATCTGCAAACGCTATTTCCTAGCATGGAAGTGTCGCATTTACATCCTTTTGAAGTGAATACGAGACATACATGACACTTCGCAATGAATATTATAGCTTATCATGAAACATAGGAATGATGTGCTATATCGCGTTTTGAGAAGCATTAGAACTCTATTGCTATTATACGTAGACATCTGCAAACTCTATTTCCTAGCAAGGAAGTTTCGCACTTACATGCCACTGAAGTGTATACGAGGTACACATAACATTACACAATGAATATTATATCTTATTACGAAACATAGAAGTGAAATACGACATCTCGTTTTAAGAAGCATTAGTACTCTATTGCTGTGATACGTAGACATCTGCAAACATTATTTCCTAGCAAGGAAGTGTCGCATTTACATTCTTTTGAAGTGAATACGAGGTATACATGACACTTCGCAATGAATATTATACCTTATCATGAAACATAGAAGAGAGGTGCGATATCGCGTTTTAGGAAGCATTCAACTCTATTGCTGCGATACGTAGACATCTGCAAACGCTATTTCCTCGCATGGATGTGTCGCATTTACAATCTTTTGAAGTGAATACGAGATATACATGACACTTCGCAATGAATATTATATCTTATCATGAAACATAGGAATGAGGTGCTATATCGCATTTTGAGAAGCATTAGAATTCTACTGCTAATATGCGTAGACATCTGCAAACTCTATTTCCTAGCATGGACATGTGGCACTTACATTCCACTGAAGTGAATACGAGGTATACATAACATTACACAATGAATATTATATCTTATTACGAAACATAGAAGTGAAATACGACATCTCGTTTTAAGAAGCATTAGTACTCCATTGCTGTGATACGTAGACATCTGCAAACAATATTTCCTAGCAAGGAAGTGTCGCATTTACATTCTTTTGAAGTGAATACGAGGTATACATGGCACTTCGCAGATGAATATTATACCTTATCATGAAACATAGAAGAGAGGTGCGATATCGCGTTTTAGGAAGCATTAAATCTCTATTGCTGTGAAGCGTAGACATCTGCAAACAATATTTCCTAGCATGGATGTGTCTTATTTACTTTCTTTTGAAGTGAATACGAGGTATACATGACACTTCGCAATGAATATTATATCTTGTCATGAAACACAGAAGTGAGATGCGATATCGCGTTCTAAGAAGCATTAGAACTCTATTGCTACGATACGTAGACATCTGCAAACGCTATTTCCTAGCATGGAAGTGTGGCATTTACATTCATTTGAAGTGAATACGAGGTATACATGACACTTCGAAATGAATATTATATCTTATCATGAAACATAGAAGTGAGATGCGTTATCGCGTTCTAAGAAGCATTAGAACTCTATTGCTACGATACGTAGACATCTGCAAACGCTATTTCCTAGGATGGAAGGGTCGCATTTACATTCATTTGAAGTGAATACGAGGTATACATGACACTCCACAATGAATATTATATCTTATCATGAAACATAGGAGTGTGATGCGATATCGCATTTTAAGAAGCATTAGAACCCTATTGCTACGATACGTAGACATCTGCAAACGCTATTTCCTAGCATGGAAGTGTCGCATTTACATTCTTTTGATGTGAATACGAGATATACATGACACTTCGCAATGAATATTATATCTTATCATGAAACATAGGAATGAGGTGCTATATCGCGTATTGAGAAGCATTAGAACTCTATTGCTACGATACGTAGACATCTGCAAACGCTATTTCCTAGCATGGAAGTGTGGCATTTACATTCATTTGAAGTGAATACGAGGTATACATGACACTTCGAAATGAATATTATATCTTATCATGAAACATAGAAGTGAGATGCGTTATCGCGTTCTAAGAAGCATTAGAACTCTATTGCTACGATACGTAGACATCTGCAAACGCTATTTCCTACGATGGAAGGGTCGCATTTACATTCATTTGAAGTGAATACGAGGTATACATGACACTCCACAATGAATATTATATCTTATCATGAAACATAGGAGTGTGATGCGATATCGCATTTTAAGAAGCATTAGAACCCTATTGCTACGATACGTAGACATATGCAAACGCTACTTCCTAGCATGGAAGTGTCGCATTTACATTCGCTTGAAGTGAATACGAGATATACATGACACTTCGCAATGAATATTATATCTTATCATGAAACATAGCAGTGAGGTGCGATATCGCGTTTTAAGAAGCATTAGAACTCTATTGCTACGATACGTAGACATCTGCAAACGGTATTTCCTAGCATGGAAGTGTCGCATTTACATTCATTTGATGTGAATACGGGGTATACATGACACTTCGCTATGAATATTATACCTTATCATGAAACATAGAAGAGTGATGCGATATCGCGATTTAGGAAGCATTGGATCTCTATTGCTGCGATACGTAGACATCTGCAAACGCTATTTCCTAGCATGGAGGTGTCGCATTTACATTCTTTTGAAGTGAATACAAGCTATACATGACACTTCGCAATGAATATTATATCTTATCATGAGACATAGGAATGAGGTGCTATATCGCGTTTTGAGAAGCATTAGAACTCTATTGCTACGATACGTAGACATCTGCAAACGCTATTTCCTAGCATGGAAGTGTCGCATTTACATTCATTTGAAGTGAATACGAGGTATACATGACACTTCGTAATGAATATTATACCTTATCATGAAACATAGAAGAGTGATGCGATATCGCGTTTTAGGAAGCATTGGAACTCTATTGCTGCGATACGTAGACATCTGCAAACGCTATTTCCTAGCATGGAAGTGTCGCATTTACATTCTTTTGATGTGAATACGAGATATACATGACACTTCGCAATGAATATTATATCTTCTCATGAAACATAGAAATGAGATGCGACATCTCGTTTTAAGAAGCACTAGAACTCTATTGCTACGATACGTAGACATCTGCAAACGCTATTTCCTAGCAAGGAAGTGTCGCATTTACATTCGTTTGGAGGGAATACGAGGTATACATGACACTTCGCAATGAATATTATATCTTATCATGTAACATAGAAGAGAGATTCGATATCGCGTTTTAAGAAGCATTAGAACTCTATTGCCTCGACGCGTAGACATCTGCAGACTCTATTTCCTAGCATGGAAGTGTCGCATTTACATTCTTTTGATGTGAATACGAGATATACATGACACTTCGCAATGAATATTATATCTTATCATGAAACATAGGAATGAGGTGCTATATCGCGTATTGAGAAGCATTAGAACTCTATTGCTACGATACGTAGACATCTGCAAACGCTATTTCCTAGCATGGAAGTGTGGCATTTACATTCATTTGAAGTGAATACGAGGTATACATGACACTTCGAAATGAATATTATATCTTATCATGAAACATAGAAGTGAGATGCGTTATCGCGTTCTAAGAAGCATTAGAACTCTATTGCTACGATACGTAGACATCTGCAAACGCTATTTCCTACGATGGAAGGGTCGCATTTACATTCATTTGAAGTGAATACGAGGTATACATGACACTCCACAATGAATATTATATCTTATCATGAAACATAGGAGTGTGATGCGATATCGCATTTTAAGAAGCATTAGAACCCTATTGCTACGATACGTAGACATATGCAAACGCTACTTCCTAGCATGGAAGTGTCGCATTTACATTCGTTTGAAGTGAATACGAGATATACATGACACTTCGCAATGAATATTATATCTTATCATGAAACATAGCAGTGAGGTGCGATATCGCGTTTTAAGAAGCATTAGAACTCTATTGCTACGATACGTAGACATCTGCAAACGCTATTTCCTAGCATGGAAGTGTCGCATTTACATTCGTTTGGAGGGAATACGAGGTATACATGACACTCCACAATGAATATTATATCTTATCATGAAACATAGGAGTGTGATGCGATATCGCATTTTAAGAAGCATTAGAACCCTATTGCTACGATACGTAGACATCTGCAAACGCTATTTCCTAGCATGGAAGTGTCGCATTTACATTCTTTTGATGTGAATACGAGATATACATGACACTTCGCAATGAATATTATATCTTATCATGAAACATAGGAATGAGGTGCTATATCGCGTATTGAGAAGCATTAGAACTCTATTGCTACGATACGTAGACATCTGCAAACGCTATTTCCTAGCATGGAAGTGTGGCATTTACATTCATTTGAAGTGAATACGAGGTATACATGACACTTCGAAATGAATATTATATCTTATCATGAAACATAGAAGTGAGATGCGTTATCGCGTTCTAAGAAGCATTAGAACTCTATTGCTACGATACGTAGACATCTGCAAACGCTATTTCCTACGATGGAAGGGTCGCATTTACATTCATTTGAAGTGAATACGAGGTATACATGACACTCCACAATGAATATTATATCTTATCATGAAACATAGGAGTGTGATGCGATATCGCATTTTAAGAAGCATTAGAACCCTATTGCTACGATACGTAGACATATGCAAACGCTACTTCCTAGCATGGAAGTGTCGCATTTACATTCGTTTGAAGTGAATACGAGATATACATGACACTTCGCAATGAATATTATATCTTATCATGAAACATAGCAGTGAGGTGCGATATCGCGTTTTAAGAAGCATTAGAACTCTATTGCTACGATACGTAGACATCTGCAAACGCTATTTCCTAGCATGGAAGTGTCGCATTTACATTCATTTGATGTGAATACGGGGTATACATGACACTTCGCTATGAATATTATACCTTATCATGAAACATAGAAGAGTGATGCGATATCGCGATTTAGGAAGCATTGGATCTCTATTGCTGCGATACGTAGACATCTGCAAACGCTATTTCCTAGCATGGAGGTGTCGCATTTACATTCTTTTGAAGTGAATACAAGCTATACATGACACTTCGCAATGAATATTATATCTTATCATGAGACATAGGAATGAGGTGCTATATCGCGTTTTGAGAAGCATTAGAACTCTATTGCTACGATACGTAGACATCTGCAAACGCTATTTCCTAGCATGGAAGTGTCGCATTTACATTCATTTGAAGTGAATACGAGGTATACATGACACTTCGTAATGAATATTATACCTTATCATGAAACATAGAAGAGTGATGCGATATCGCGTTTTAGGAAGCATTGGAACTCTATTGCTGCGATACGTAGACATCTGCAAACGCTATTTCCTAGCATGGAAGTGTCGCATTTACATTCTTTTGATGTGAATACGAGATATACATGACACTTCGCAATGAATATTATATCTTCTCATGAAACATAGAAATGAGATGCGACATCTCGTTTTAAGAAGCACTAGAACTCTATTGCTACGATACGTAGACATCTGCAAACGCTATTTCCTAGCAAGGAAGTGTCGCATTTACATTCGTTTGGAGGGAATACGAGGTATACATGACACTTCGCAATGAATATTATATCTTATCATGTAACATAGAAGAGAGATTCGATATCGCGTTTTAAGAAGCATTAGAACTCTATTGCCTCGACGCGTAGACATCTGCAGACTCTATTTCCTAGCATGGAAGTGTCGCATTTACATTCTTTTGAAGTGATTACGAGGTATACCTGACACTTCGCGATGAATATTATATCTTATCACGAAACATATAAATGAGATGCGATATCGCGATTTAAGTAGCATTAGAACTCTATTGCTACCATACGTAGACATCTGAATACGCTACTTCCTAGCAGGGAAGTGTCGCATTTACATTCGTTTGGAGTGAATACCAGGAACACATGACACTTCGCAATGAATATTATATCTTATCATGAAGCATAGAAATGAGATGCGATATCTCGTTTTGAGAAGTATTAGAACTCCATTGCTACGATACGTAGTCATCTGCAAACGCTATTTCCTAGCAAGGAAGATTAGCATTTACATTCTTTTGAAGTGAATACGAGGTATATATGACACTTCGCAATGAACATTATATCTTATCATGTAACATAAAAGTGAGATGCGATATCGCGTCTTAAGAAGAATTAGAACCCTATTTCCTCGATGCGGAGATATCTGCAAACGCTATTTCCTAGCATGGAAGTGTCGCATTTACATTCTTTTGAAGTGATTTCGAGGTATACATGACACTTCGCAATGAATATTATATCTTATCATGTATCATAAAAGTGAGATGCGATATCGCGTTTTAAGAAGCATTAGAACCCTATTGCCTCGATGCGGAGATATCTGCAATGGCTATTTCCTAGCATGGAAATGTCACATTTACATTCTTTTGAAGTGAATGCGAGGTGTACATGACACATCGCAATGAATATTATGTCTTATCATGAAACATAGAAGTGAGAAGCGATTTCGCGTTTTAAGAAGCATTAGATCTCTCTGGCCTCGATGCGGGGTCATCTGGAAACGCTATTTCCTAGCATGGAAGTGTCGCACTTACATTCTTTTGAAGTGTATACGAGGTATACGTGACACTCCGCCATGAATATTATATCTCATCATTAAACATATAAATGAGATGCGATATCGCGATTTAAGTAGCATTAGAACTCTATTTCTACGATACGTAGACATTTGAATACGCCATTTCCTAGCAAGGAAGTGTCGCATTTACATTCGTTTGGAGAGAATACGAGGAATACATGACACTTCGCAATGAATATTATATCTTATCACGAAACATAGACGAGAGATGCGTTATCGCGTTTTAAGATTCATTAGAACTCTATGGCCTCGATGCGGAGACATCTGCAAACTCTATTTCCTAGCATGGAAGTATCGCATTTACATTCTTTTGAAGTGAATACGAGGTATACATGACTCATCGCAATGAATATTATATCATATCATGAAACATAGCAGAGAGAAGCGATATCGCGTTTTAAGAAGCATTAGAGCTCTATGGCCTCGATGCGGAAACATCTGCAAACGCTATTTCCTAGCATGGAAGTCCCGCATTTACATTCTTTTGAACTGAATACGAGGTGTACATGACACTTCGCAATGAATATTATATCTTATCATGAAACATAGAAGAGAGATGCGATATCGCGATATAAGTAGCATAAGAACACTATTGCTACGATATGTAGACATCTGAATACGCTATTTCCTAGCAAGGAAGGGTCGCATTTACATTCGTTTGGAGTGAATACGAGGTATACATGACACTTCGCAATGAACATTATATCTTATCATGTAACATAGAAATGAGATGCGATATCGCGATTTAAGCAGCATTAGAACGCTATTGCTACGATACGTAGACATCTGCAAACGCTATTTCCTAGCAGGCAATAGTCGCATTTACATACTTTTGAATTGAATACGAGGTATACATGACACTTCGCAATGAATATTATATCTTATCATGAAACATAGAAGAGAGATGCGATATCGCGTTATAAGAAGCATTAGAACTCTATGGCCTCGATGCGGGGACATCTGGAAACGCTATTTCCTAGCATGGAAGTGTCGCACTTACATTCTTTTGAAGTGAATACGAGGTATACATGACACTTCGCAGTAAATATTATATCTTATCACGAAACATATAGATGAGATGCGATATCGCGATTTAAGAAGCATTAGAACTCTATCGCTTCGATACGTAGACATCTGCCAACGCTATCTCCTAGAAACGAAATGTCGCATTTACATTCATTTGATGTGCAGACGAGGAATACGTAACACTTCGCAATGAATATTATATCTTATCATGAAACACAGAAATGAGATGCGATAACGCGCTTTGAGAAGCATTAGAGCTCTATTGCTTCGATACGTAGACATCTGCAAACGCTATTTCCTAGCAAGGAAGTGTCGCATTTACATTCTTTTGAAAGGATTACGAGGTATACATGACGCTTCGCAAAGTATATTATATCTTACCATGAAATACAGAAATTAGATGCGATATCCCGTTTTAAGAAGCATTGGAACTCTATTGCTACGATACGTAGGGACCTGCAGACGCTATTTCCTAGAAAGGAAGTCTCGCATTTACATTTTTTTGAAGTGAATACTAGGTATACATAACACTCCACAATGAATATTATATCTTACCATGAAACATAGAAATGAGATGCGATATCGCGTTTTAAGACGCGTTCGAAATCTATTGCTTCGATACGTAGACATCTGCAAACGCTACTTCCTAGCAAGGAAGTGTCGCATTTATATCCTTTTGATGTGAATACGAGGTATACATAACATTGCACAATGAATACTATATCTTATCATGAAACATAGAAATTATATGCGATATCGCGATATACGGTGCACTAGAACTCTATTGCTTCGATAGGTGGACATCTGCAAACGCTTTTTCCTAGAAACAAAATGTCGCGTTTACATTCATTTGAAGTGCAGACGAGGAATACATAACACTTCGCAATGAATAATATATCTTATCATGAAACATAGAAATGAGATGCGATATCGCGGTATAAGAAGCATTAGAACTCTATTGCTTCGATACGTGGATATCTGCAAACACTATTTCCTAGCAAGGAAGTGTCGCATTTATATTCTTTTGAAGTGAATACGAGGTATACATAACACTCCACAATGAATATTATATATTACCATGAAGCATAGTAATGAGTAGCGATATCGTGTTTTGAGAAGCATTAGAACTCACATGCCACGATACGTAGACATCTGCAAACGCTATTTCCTAGCAAGGAAGTGTCGCATTTACATCCATTTGAAGTATAGACGAGATATACATAACACTGCACAATGAATATTATATCTTATCATGAAACATAGAAATGAGATGCGATATGGCGATTTAAGAAGCATTAGAACTCTAATGCTACGATACGTAGACATCTGCAAACGCTATTTCCTAGCAAGGAATTGTCGCATTTACATCCATTTGAAGTATAGACGAGATATACATAACACTGCACAATGAATATTACATCTTATCATGAAACATAGAAATGAGATGCGATATGGCGATTTAAGAAGCATTAGAAAACTATTGCTTCGATAAGTAGACATCTGCAAACGCTATTTCCAAGCAAGGAAGTGTCGCATTTACATTCTTTTGAAGTGAATACGAGGTAGTCATAACACTGCGCAATGAATATTATATCTTATCATGAAACATAGAAATGAGATGCGATATCGCGGTATAAGAAGCATTAGAACTCTATTGCTTCGATACGTGGATATCTGCAAACACTATTTCCTAGCAAGGAAGATTCGCATTCACTTTCTTTTGAAGTGAATGCGAGGTATACATGACACTTCGCAATGAACATTATATCTTATCACGTAACATAGATGTGAGATGCGATATCGCGTTTTAAGAAGCATTAGAACCCTATTGCCTCGATGCGGAGATATCAGCAAACGCTATTTCCTAGCATGGAAGTGTCGCATTTACATTCTTTTGAAGTGAATTCGAGGTATACATGACACTTCGGAATGAATATTTTAATTTATCACGAATCATAGGTATGAGATGCGATATCGCGATCTAAGAAGCATTAGAACCCTATTGCTACGATACGTTGGCATCTGCAAACGCTATTTCCTAGCAAGGAATAGTCGGATTTACATTCTTTTGAAGTGAATACGAGGTATATGTAACACTTCGCAATGAATATTACATCTTATCACGAAACATATAAATGAGATGCGATATTGCGATCTAAGATGCATTAGAACTCTATTGCTACGATACGTAGGCATCTGCAAACGCTATTTCCTAGCAAGGAATAGTCGCATTTACATTCTTTTGAAGTGAATACGAGGTATGCATGACACTTCGCAATGAACATTATATCGTATCATGTAACATAGAAGTGAGATGCGATATTGCGTTTTAAGAAGCATTAGTTCCCTATTGCGTCGATGCGCAGATATCTGCAAACGCTATTTCCTAGCAAGGAAGAGTCGCATTTACATTCGTTTGGAGCGAATGCGAGGTATACGTGACACTTCGCAATGAATATTATATCTTCTCATGAAACATAGAAATGAGATGCGATGTTTCGTGTTAGGAAGTATTAGAACTCTATTGCTAATATACGTAGACATCTGCAAACTCTATTTCCTAGCAAGGAAGTGTCGCATTTACATTCTTTTGAAGTGAATACGAGGTATACATGACACTTCGCAATGGATATTATATCTTATTTTGAAACATTGAAATAGAACGCGATATCGAGCTTTAAGAAGCATTAGTACTCTATTGCTACGATACGTAGATATCTGGAGACGCTATTTCCTAGCAAGGAAAAGTCGCATTTACATTCTTTTGAAGTGAATACGAGGTATACACAACACTACACAATGAATATTACATCTTATTACGAAACATTGAAATGAGATGAGATATCGCGATTTAAGAAGCATTAGAACTCTACTGCTTCGATACGTAGACATCTGCAAACGCTATTTCCTAGCAAGGAAGTGTCGCAATTACATTTTTTTGAAGTGAGTACGAGGTATACATAACACTTCGCAATGAATATTATATCTTATCACGAAACATATAAATGAGATGCGATATCGCGATCTGTGAAGCATTAGAGCTCTATTGCTACGATACGTAGTCATCTGCAAACGCTATTTCCTAGCAAGAAATTGTAGCATTTACATCCATTTGAAGTATAGACGAGATATACATAACACTGCACAATGAATATTATATCTTATCATGAAACATAGAGATGAGATGCGATATCGCGATTTAAGAAGCATTAGGAATCTATTGCTCCGATACGTAGACATCTGCAAACGCTATTTCCTAGCAAGGAAGTGTCGCATTTACATACATTTTAAGTGTATGCGAGGTATACATGACCCATCGCAATGAATATTATATATTGTCATGAAACATAGAAATGAGATGCGATATCGCGATTTAAGAAGCATTAGAACTCTGTTAGTTCGATACGTAGACATCTCCAAACGCTACTTCCTAACAAGGGAGTGTCGCATTTACATTCTTTTGAAAGGAATACGAGGTATACATGACACTTCGCAATGAGTATTATATCTTATCATGAAACATAGAATTGAGATGCGATATGACGATTTAAGAAGCATTAGAACACTATTGCTTCGACACGTAGACATCTGCAAACACTATTTCCTAGCAAGGAACAGTCGCATTCACATTCGTTTGAATTGTATGCGAGGTATACATGAAACTTCGCAATGAATATTATATATTATCATGAAACATATATATGAGATGCGATATCGCGAATTAGCAAGCTTTAGAAGTCTATTGCTTCGATACGTAGACATCTGCAAACGCTAGTTCCTAGCAAGGAAGTGTCGCATTTACATTCTTTTGACGTGAATAAGAGGTATACATAACACTGCACTGTGAATATTATATCTTATCATGAAACATAGAAATGAGATGCGATATCGCGATATATGAAGCATTAGATGTCTATTGCTTCGATACGTAGACATCTGCAAACGCTATTTCCTAGCAAGGAAGTGTTGCATTTACATTCCTTTGAAAGGAATACGAGGTATACATGACACATCGCAATGGATATTATATCTTATCATGAAACGTAGATATTAGATGCGATATGACGATTTAAGAAGCATTAGAAAACTATTGCTTCGATACGTAGATATCTGCAAACACTATTTCCTAACAAGGAACTGTCGCATTCACATCCATTTGAAGTGTATGCGAGATATACATGGCACTTCGCAGTGAATATTATATATTGTCATGAAACATAGAAATGAGAAGCGATATGGCGATTTAAGAAGCATTAGATCCGTATTGCTTCGATAGGTAGACATCTGCGAACGCTACTTCCTAGCAAGAAAGTGTCGCATTTACATTCATTTGAAGAGTATGCGAGGTATACATGGCACTTCGCAGTGAATGTTCTATATTGTCATGAAACTTAGAAATGAGAAGCGATATGGCGATCTAAGAAGCATTAGATCTCTATTGGTTCGATACGTAGACATCTGCAAACGCTACTTCCTAAGAAGGGAGTGTCGCATTTACATTCTTTTGAAAGGAATACGAGGTATACATGACACTTCACAATGAATATTATATCTTATCATGAAACATAGAATTGAGATGCGATATGACGATTTGAGATGCACTAGAACTCTAATGCCGCGATACGTAGACATCTGCAAACGCTATTTCCTAGCAAGGAAGTGTCGCATTTACATCCATTTGAAGTATAGACGAGATATACATAACACTGCACAATGAATATTATATCTTATCATGAAACATAGAAACTAGATGCGATATGGCGATTTAAGAAGCATTAGAATTCTATTGGTTCGATACGCAGACATCTGTAAACGCTACTTCCTAGCAAGGAAGTGCCGCATTTACATTCTTTTGAAAGGAATACGAGATATACATGACACTTCGCAATGAATATTATATCTTATCATGAAACATTGATATGAGATGCGATATGACGATTTAAGAAGCATTAGAACTCTATTGCTTCGATACGTGGACATCTGCAAACGCTATTTCCTTGCAAGGAAGTGCCGCAATTGCATTCTTTTGAGGTGAATACGAGATATACATAACACTGCACAATGAATATTATATCTTATCATGAAACATAGAAATGAGATGCGATATCACGATTTAAGAAGCGTTAGAACTCTATTGCTTCGGTACCTAGACATCCGGAAACGCTATTTCCTAACAAGGAAGTGTCGCATTTACATTCCCTTGAAGTGAATACGAGGTACACATGCCACTTCGCAATGAATATTATACCTTATCATGAAACATAAAAATGCAATGCGATATCTCGTATTAGGAAGCATTAGAACTCTATTGCTTCGATACGTAGACATCTGCAAACGCTATTTCCTAGGATGGAAGGGTCGGATTTACATTCTTTTGATGTGAATACGAGATATACGTGACACTTCGCAATGAATATTATATCTTCTCATGAAACATAGAAATGAGATGCGACATCTCGTTTTAAGAAGCACTAGAACTCTATTGCTACGATACGTAGACATCTGCAAACGCTGTTTCCTAGCATGGAAGTGTCGCATTTACATTCTCTTGATGTGAATACGAGATATACATGACACTTCGCAATGAATATTATATCTTCTCATGAAACATAGAAATGAGATGCGACATCTCGTTTTAAGAAGCATTAGTACACTATTGCTGTGATACGTAGACATCTGCAAACGCTATTTCCTAGCATGGAAGTGTTTTATTTACGTTCATTTGAAGTGAATATGAGGTATACATGACACTTCGCAATGAATATTATATCTTATCATGAAACATAGAAGTGAGATGCGATATCGCGTTTTAAGAAGCATTAGAACTCTATTGCTACGATAAGTAGACATCTGCAAACGCTATTTCCTAGCATGGAAGTGTCGCATTTACATCCTTTGGAAGTGAATACGAGACATACATGACACTTCGCAATGAATATTATAGCTTATCATGAAACATAGGAATGATGTGCTATATCGCGTTTTGAGAAGCATTAGAACTCTATTGCTATTACACGTAGACATCTGCAAACTCTATTTCCTAGCAAGGAAGATTCGCACTTACATGCCACTGAAGTGTATACGAGGTATACATAACATTACACAATGAATATTATATCTTATTACGAAACATAGAAGTGAAATACGACATCTCGTTTTAAGAAGCATTAGTACTCTACTGCTGTGATACGTAGACATCTGCAAACAATATTTCCTAGCAAGGAAGTGTCGCATTTACATTCTTGTGAAGTGAAATCGCGGTATACATGACACTTCGCAATGAATATTATATCTTATCATGAAACATAGAAGTGTGATGCGATATCGCATTTTAAGAAGCAATAGAACCCTATTGCTACGATACGTAGACATCTGCAAACGCTACTTCCTAGCATGGAAGTGTCGCATTTACATTCGTTTGAAGTGAATACGAGATATACATGACACTTCGCAATGAATATTATATCTTATCATGAAACATAGCAGTGAGATGCGATATCGCGTTTTAAGAAGCACTAGAACCCTATTGCTACGATACGTAGACATCTGCAAACGCTATTTCCTAGCATGGAAGTGTCGCATTTACATTCATTTGATGTGAATACGGGGTATACATGACACTTCGCTATGAATATTATACCTTATCATGAAACATAGAAGAGTGATGCGATATCGCGATTTAGGAAGCATTGGATCTCTATTGCTGCGATACGTAGACATCTGCAAACGCTATTTCCTAGCATGGAAGTGTCGCATTTACATTCTTTTGATGTGAATACGAGATATACATGACACTTCGCAATGAATATTATATCTTCTCATGAAACATAGAAATGAGATGCGACATCTCGTTTTAAGAAGCACTAGAACTCTATTGCTACGATACGTAGACATCTGCAAACGCTACTTCCTAGCATGGAAGTGTCGCATTTACATTCGTTTGAAGTGAATACGAGATATACATGACACTTCGCAATGAATATTATATCTTCTCATGAAACATAGAAATGAGATGCGACATCTCGTTTTAAGAAGCACTAGAACTCTATTGCTACGATACGTAGACATCTGCAAACGCTATTTCCTAGCATGGAAGTGTCGCACTTACATTCTCTTGATGTGAATACGAGATATACATGACACTTCGCAATGAATATTATATCTTCTCATGAAACATAGAAATGAGATGCGACATCTCGTTTTAAGAAGCATTAGTACACTATTGCTGTGATACGTAGACATCTGCAAACGCTATTTCCTAGCATGGAAGTGTGGCATTTACATTCATTTGAAGTGAATACGAGGTATACATGACACTTCGTAATGAATATTATATCTTATCATGAAACATAGAAGTGAGATGCGATATCGCGTTCTAAGAAGCATTAGAACTCTATTGCTACGATACGTAGACATCTGCAAACGCTATTTCCTAGCATGGAAGTGTTTTATTTACGTTCATTTGAAGTGAATATGAGGTATACATGACACTTCGCAATGAATATTATATCTTATCATGAAACATAGAAGTGAGATGCGATATCGCGTTTTAAGAAGCATTAGAACTCTATTGCTACGATAAGTAGACATCTGCAAACGCTATTTCCTAGCATGGAAGTGTCGCATTTACATCCTTTGGAAGTGAATACGAGACATACATGACACTTCGCAATGAATATTATAGCTTATCATGAAACATAGGAATGATGTGCTATATCGCGTTTTGAGAAGCATTAGAACTCTATTGCTATTACACGTAGACATCTGCAAACTCTATTTCCTAGCAAGGAAGATTCGCACTTACATGCCACTGAAGTGTATACGAGGTATACATAACATTACACAATGAATATTATATCTTATTACGAAACATAGAAGTGAAATACGACATCTCGTTTTAAGAAGCATTAGTACTCTATTGCTGTGATACGTAGACATCTGCAAACAATATTTCCTAGCAAGGAAGTGTCGCATTTACATTCTTTTGAAGTGAATACGAGGTATACATGACACTTCGCAATGAATATTATACCTTATCATGAAACATAGAAGAGAGGTGCGATATCGCGTTTTAGGAAGCATTCAACTCTATTGCTGCGATACGTAGACATCTGCAAACGCTATTTCCTCGCATGGAAGTGTCGCATTTACAATCTTTTGAAGTGAATACGAGATATACATGACACTTCGCAATGAATATTATATCTTATCATGAAACATAGAAGTGAGATGCGATATCGCGTTCTAAGAAGCACTAGAACTCTATTGCTACGATACGTAGACATCTGGAAACGCTATTTCCTAGGTTGGAAGGGTCGCATTTACATTCTTTTGAAGTGAGTACGAGGTATACATAACACTCCATAATGAATATTATATCTTCTCATGAAACATAGCAGTGAGATGCGATATCGCGTTTTAAGAATCATTAGAACTCTATTGCTATGATACGTAGACATCTGCAAACGCTATATCCTAGCATGGAAGTGTCGCATTTACATTCATTTGAATTGAATTCGAGGTATACATGACGCTTCGCATTGAATATTATACCTTATCATGAAACATAGAAGAGAGGTGCGATATCGCGTTTTAGGAAGCATTCAACTCTATTGCTGCGATACGTAGACATCTGCAAACGCTATTTCCTCGCATGGAAGTGTCGCATTTACAATCTTTTGAAGTGAATACGAGATATACATGACACTTCGCAATGAATATTATATCTTATCATGAAACATAGAAGTGAGATGCGATATCGCGTTCTAAGAAGCACTAGAACTCTATTGCTACGATACGTAGACATCTGGAAACGCTATTTCCTAGGTTGGAAGGGTCGCATTTACATTCTTTTGAAGTGAGTACGGGGTATACATAACACTCCATAATGAATATTATATCTTCTCATGAAACATAGCAGTGAGATGCGATATCGCGTTTTAAGAATCATTAGAACTCTATTGCTATGATACGTAGACATCTGCAAACGCTATATCCTAGCATGGAAGTGTCGCATTTACATTCATTTGAATTGAATTCGAGGTATACATGACGCTTCGCATTGAATATTATACCTTATCATGAAACATAGAAGAGGGATGCGATATCGCGTTTTAGGAAGCATTGGAACTCTATTGCT
Organism: Xylocopa sonorina; assembly: GCF_050948175.1. NCBI lineage: Eukaryota > Metazoa > Arthropoda > Insecta > Hymenoptera > Apidae > Xylocopa > Xylocopa sonorina. The sequence continues at coordinate 22,791 of NW_027490850.1, read as the reverse complement.
GCGATACGTAGAAATCTGCAAACGCTATTTCCTAGCATGGAAGTGTCGCATTTACATTCTTTTGATGTGAATACGAGATATACATGACACTTCGCAATGAATATTATATCTTATCATGAAACATAGGAATGAGGTGCTATATCGAGTTTTGAGAAGCATTAGAACTCTATTGCCTATATAAGTAGACATCTGCAAACTCTATTTCCTAGCAAGGAAATTTCGCACTTACATTCCACTGAAGTGAATTCGAGGTATACATAAAATTACACAATGAATATTATACCTTATTACGAAACATAGAAATGAAATACGACATCTCGTTTTAAGAAGCATTAGTACTCTACTGCTGTGATACGTAGACATCTGCAAACAATATTTCCTAGCAAGGAAGTGTCGCATTTACATTCTTGTGAAGTGAAATCGCGGTATACATGACACTTCGCAATGAATATTATATCTTATCATGAAACATAGAAGTGTGATGCGATATCGCATTTTAAGAAGCAATAGAACCCTATTGCTACGATACGTAGACATCTGCAAACGCTACTTCCTAGCATGGAAGTGTCGCATTTACATTCGTTTGAAGTGAATACGAGATATACATGACACTTCGCAATGAATATTATATCTTATCATGAAACATAGCAGTGTGATGCGATATCGCGTTTTAAGAAGCACTAGAACTCTATTGCTACGATACGTAGACATCTGCAAACGCTATTTCCTAGCATGGAAGTTTCGCATTTACATTCATTTGATGTGAATACGGGGTATACATGACACTTCGCTATGAATATTATACCTTATCATGAAACATAGAAGAGTGATGCGATATCGCGATTTAGGAAGCATTGGATCTCTATTGCTGCGATACGTAGACATCTGCAAACGCTATTTCCTAGCATGGAAGTGTCGCATTTACATTCTTTTGAAGTGAATACAAGCTATACATGACACTTCGCAATGAATATTATATCTTATCATGAGACATAGGAATGAGGTGCTATATCGCGTTTTGAGAAGCATTAGAACTCTATTGCTACGATACGTAGACATCTGCAAACGCTATTTCCTAGCATGGAAGTGTCGCATTTACATTCATTTGAAGTGAATACGAGGTATACATGACACTTCGTAATGAATATTATACCTTATCATGAAACATAGAAGAGTGATGCGATATCGCGTTTTAGGAAGCATTGGAACTCTATTGCTGCGATACGTAGATATCTGCAAACGCTATTTCCTAGCATGGAAGTGTTGCATTTACATTCTTTTGATGTGAATACGAGATATACATGACACTTCGCAATGAATATTATATCTTCTCATGAAACATAGAAATGAGATGCGACATCTCGTTTTAAGAAGCACTAGAACTCTATTGCTACGATACGTAGACATCTGCAAACGCTATTTCCTAGCATGGAAGTGTCGCATTTACATTCTCTTGATGTGAATACGAGATATACATGACACTTCGCAATGAATATTATATCTTCTCATGAAACATAGAAATGAGATGCGACATCTCGTTTTGAGAAGCATTAGTACACTATTGCTGTGATACGTAGACATCTGCAAACGCTATTTCCTAGCATGGAAGTGTGGCATTTACATTCATTTGAAGTGAATACGAGGTATACATGACACTTCGTAATGAATATTATATCTTATCATGAGACATAGAAGTGAGATGCGATATCGCGTTCTAAGAAGCATTAGAACTCTATTGCTACGATACGTAGACATCTGCAAACGCTATTTCCTAGCATGGAAGTGTTTTATTTACGTTCATTTGAAGTGAATATGAGGTATACATGACACTTCGCAATGAATATTATATCTTATCATGAAACATAGTAGTGAGATGCGATATCGCGTTTTAAGAAGCATTAGAACTCTATTGCTACGATAAGTAGACATCTGCAAACGCTATTTCCTAGCATGGAAGTGTCGCATTTACATCCTTTGGAAGTGAATACGAGACATACATGACACTTCGCAATGAATATTATAGCTTATCATGAAACATAGGAATGATGTGCTATATCGCGTTTTGAGAAGCATTAGAACTCTATTGCTATTACGCGTAGACATCTGCAAACTCTATTTCCTAGCAAGGAAGATTCGCACTTACATGCCACTGAAGTGTATACGAGGTATACATAACATTACACAATGAATATTATATCTTATTACGAAACATAGTAGTGAAATACGACATCTCGTTTTAAGAAGCATTAGTACTCTATTGCTGTGATACGTAGACATCTGCAAACAATATTTCCTAGCAAGGAAGTGTCGCATTTACATTCTTTTGAAGTGAATACGAGGTATACATGACACTTCGCAATGAATATTATATATTATCATGAAACATAGCAGTGAGATGCGATATCGCGTTTTAAGAAGCACTAGAACTCTATTGCTACGATACGTAGACATCTGCAAACGCTATTTCCTAGCATGGAAGTGTCGCATTTACATTCATTTGATGTGAATACGGGGTATACTTGACACTTCGCTATGAATATTATACCTTATCATGAAACATAGAAGAGTAATGCGATATCGCGATTTAGGAAGCATTGGATCTCTATTGCTGCGATACGTAGACATCTGCAAACGCTATTTCCTAGCATGGAAGTGTCGCATTTACATTCTTTTGAAGTGAATACAAGCTATACATGACACTTCGCAATGAATATTATATCTTATCATGAGACATAGGAATGAGGTGCTATATCGCGTTTTGAGAAGCATTAGAACTCTATTGCTACGATACGTAGACATCTGCAAACGCTATTTCCTAGCATGGAAGTGTCGCATTTACATTCATTTGAAGTGAATACGAGGTATACATGACACTTCGTAATGAATATTATACCTTATCATGAAACATAGAAGAGTGATGCGATATCGCGTTTTAGGAAGCATTGGAACTCTATTGCTGCGATACGTAGACATCTGCAAACGCTATTTCCTAGCATGGAAGTGTCGCATTTACATTCTTTTGATGTGAATACGAGATATACATGACACTTCGCAATGAATATTATATCTTCTCATGAAACATAGAAATGAGATGCGACATCTCGTTTTAAGAAGCACTAGAACTCTATTGCTACGATACGTAGACATCTGCAAACGCTATTTCCTAGCATGGAAGTGTCGCATTTACATTCTCTTGATGTGAATACGAGATATACATGACACTTCGCAATGAATATTATATCTTCTCATGAAACATAGAAATGAGATGCGACATCTCGTTTTAAGAAGCATTAGTACACTATTGCTGTGATACGTAGACATCTGCAAACGCTATTTCCTAGCATGGAAGTGTGGCATTTACATTCATTTGAAGTGAATACGAGGTATACATGACACTTCGTAATGAATATTATATCTTATCATGAAACATAGAAGTGAGATGCGATATCGCGTTCTAAGAAGCATTAGAACTCTATTGCTACGATACCTAGACATCTGCAAACGCTATTTCCTAGCATGGAAGTGTTTTATTTACGTTCATTTGAAGTGAATATGAGGTATACATGACACTTCGCAATGAATATTGTATTTTATCATGAAACATAGAAGTGAGATGCCATATCGCGTTTTAAGAAGCATTAGAACTCTATTGCTACGATAAGTAGACATCTGCAAACGCTATTTCCTAGCATGGAAGTGTCGCATTTACATCCTTTGGAAGTGAATACGAGACATACATGACACTTCGCAATGAATATTATAGCTTATCATGAAACATATGAATGATGTGCTATATCGCGTTTTGAGAAGCATTAGAACTCTATTGCTATTACACGTAGACATCTGCAAACTCTATTTCCTAGCAAGGAAGATTCGCACTTACATGCCACTGAAGTGTATACGAGGTATACATAACATTACACAATGAATATTATATCTTATTACGAAACATAGAAGTGAAATACGACATCTCGTTTTAAGAAGCATTAGTACTCTACTGCTGTGATACGTAGACATCTGCAAACAATATTTCCTAGCAAGGAAGTGTCGCATTTACATTCTTTTGAAGTGAATACGAGGTATACATGACACTTCGCAATGAATATTATACCTTATCATGAAACATAGAAGAGAGGTGCGATATCGCGTTTTAGGAAGCATTGGAACTCTATTGCTGCGATACGTAGAAATCTGCAAACGCTATTTCCTAGCATGGAAGTGTCGCATTTACATTCTTTTGATGTGAATACGAGATATACATGACACTTCGCAATGAATATTATATCTTATCATGAAACATAGGAATGAGGTGCTATATCGAGTTTTGAGAAGCATTAGAACTCTATTGCCTATATAAGTAGACATCTGCCAACTCTATTTCCTAGCAAGGAAATTTCGCACTTACATTCCACTGAAGTGAATACGAGGTATACATAAATTTACACAATGAATATTATACCTTATTACGAAACATAGAAATGAAATACGACATCTCGTTTTAAGAAGCATTAGTACTCTACTGCTGTGATACGTAGACATCTGCAAACAATATTTCCTAGCAAGGAAGTGTCGCATTTACATTCTTGTGAAGTGAAATCGCGGTATACATGACACTTCGCAATGAATATTATATCTTATCATGAAACATAGAAGTGTGATGCGATATCGCATTTTAAGAAGCAATAGAACCCTATTGCTACGATACGTAGACATCTGCAAACGCTACTTCCTAGCATGGAAGTGTCGCATTTACATTCGTTTGAAGTGAATACGAGATATACATGACACTTCGCAATGAATATTATATCTTATCATGAAACATAGCAGTGAGATGCGATATCGCGTTTTAAGAAGCACTAGAACTCTATTGCTACGATACGTAGACATCTGCAAACGCTATTTCCTAGCATGGAAGTGTCGCATTTACATTCATTTGATGTGAATACGGGGTATACATGACACTTCGCAATGAATATTATATCTTATCATGAGACATAGGAATGAGGTGCTATATCGCGTTTTGAGAAGCATTAGAACTCTATTGCTACGATACGTAGACATCTGCAAACGCTATTTCCTAGCATGGAAGTGTCGCATTTACATTCATTTGAAGTGAATACGAGGTATACATGACACTTCGTAATGAATATTATACCTTATCATGAAACATAGAAGAGTGATGCGATATCGCGTTTTAGGAAGCATTGGAACTCTATTGCTGCGATACGTAGACATCTGCAAACGCTATTTCCTAGCATGGAAGTGTCGCATTTACATTCTTTTGATGTGAATACGAGATATACATGACACTTCGCAATGAATATTATATCTTCTCATGAAACATAGAAATGAGATGCGACATCTCGTTTTAAGAAGCACTAGAACTCTATTGCTACGATACGTAGACATCTGCAAACGCTATTTCCTAGCATGGAAGTGTCGCATTTACATCCTTTGGAAGTGAATACGAGACATACATGACACTTCGCAATGAATATTATAGCTTATCATGAAACATAGGAATGATGTGCTATATCGCGTTTTGAGAAGCATTAGAACTCTATTGCTATTACACGTAGACATCTGCAAACTCTATTTCCTAGCAAGGAAGATTCGCACTTACATGCCACTGAAGTGTATACGAGGTATACATAACATTACACAATGAATATTATATCTTATTACGAAACATAGAAGTGAAATACGACATCTCGTTTTAAGAAGCATTAGTACTCTATTGCTGTGATACGTAGACATCTGCAAACAATATTTCCTAGCAAGGAAGTGTCGCATTTACATTCTTTTGAAGTGAATACGAGGTATACATGACACTTCGCAATGAATATTATACCTTATCATGAAACATAGAAGAGAGGTGCGATATCGCGTTTTAGGAAGCATTCAACTCTATTGCTGCGATACGTAGACATCTGCAAACGCTATTTCCTCGCATGGAAGTGTCGCATTTACAATCTTTTGAAGTGAATACGAGATATACATGACACTTCGCAATGAATATTATATCTTATCATGAAACATAGAAGTGAGATGCGATATCGCGTTCTAAGAAGCACTAGAACTCTATTGCTACGATACGTAGACATCTGCAAACGCTATTTCCTAGGTTGGAAGGGTCGCATTTACATTCTTTTGAAGTGAGTACGAGGTATACATAACACTCCATAATGAATATTATATCTTCTCATGAAACATAGCAGTGAGATGCGATATCGCGTTTTAAGAATCATTAGAACTCTATTGCTATGATACGTAGACATCTGCAAACGCTATATCCTAGCATGGAAGTGTCGCATTTACATTCATTTGAATTGAATTCGAGGTATACATGACGCTTCGCATTGAATATTATACCTTATCATGAAACATAGAAGAGGGATGCGATATCGCGTTTTAGGAAGCATTGGAACTCTATTGCTGCGATACGTAGAAATCTGCAAACGCTATTTCCTAGCATGGAAGTGTCGCATTTACATTCTTTTGATGTGAATACGAGATATACATGACACTTCGCAATGAATATTATATCTTATCATGAAACATAGGAATGAGGTGCTATATCGAGTTTTGAGAAGCATTAGAACTCTATTGCCTATATAAGTAGACATCTGCCAACTCTATTTCCTAGCAAGGAAATTTCGCACTTACATTCCACTGAAGTGAATACGAGGTATACATAAAGTTACACAATGAATATTATACCTTATTACGAAACATAGAAATGAAATACGACATCTCGTTTTAAGAAGCATTAGTACTCTACTGCTGTGATACGTAGACATCTGCAAACAATATTTCCTAGCAAGGAAGTGTCGCATTTACATTCTTGTGAAGTGAAATCGCGGTATACATGACACTTCGCAATGAATATTATATCTTATCATGAAACATAGAAGTGTGATGCGATATCGCATTTTAAGAAGCAATAGAACCCTATTGCTACGATACGTAGACATCTGCAAACGCTACTTCCTAGCATGGAAGTGTCGCATTTACATTCGTTTGAAGTGAATACGAGATATACATGACACTTCGCAATGAATATTATATCTTATCATGAAACATAGCAGTGAGATGCGATATCGCGTTTTAAGAAGCACTAGAACTCTATTGCTACGATACGTAGACATCTGCAAACGCTATTTCCTAGCATGGAAGTGTCGCATTTACATTCATTTGATGTGAATACGGGGTGTACATGACACTTCGCAATGAATATTATATCTTATCATGAGACATAGGAATGAGGTGCTATATCGCGTTTTGAGAAGCATTAGAACTCTATTGCTACGATACGTAGACATCTGCAAACGCTATTTCCTAGCATGGAAGTGTCGCATTTACATTCATTTGAAGTGAATACGAGGTATACATGACACTTCGTAATGAATATTATACCTTATCATGAAACATAGAAGAGTGATGCGATATCGCGTTTTAGGAAGCATTGGAACTCTATTGCTGCGATACGTAGACATCTGCAAACGCTATTTCCTAGCATGGAAGTGTCGCATTTACATTCTTTTGATGTGAATACGAGATATACATGACACTTCGCAATGAATATTATATCTTCTCATGAAACATAGAAATGAGATGCGACATCTCGTTTTAAGAAGCACTAGAACTCTATTGCTACGATACGTAGACATCTGCAAACGCTATTTCCTAGCATGGAAGTGTCGCATTTACATTCTCTTGATGTGAATACGAGATATACATGACACTTCGCAATGAATATTATATCTTCTCATGAAACATAGAAATGAGATGCGACATCTCGTTTTAAGAAGCATTAGTACACTATTGCTGTGATACGTAGACATCTGCAAACGCTATTTCCTAGCATGGAAGTGTGGCATTTACATTCATTTGAAGTGAATACGAGGTATACATGACACTTCGTAATGAATATTATATCTTATCATGAAACATAGAAGTGAGATGCGATATCGCGTTCTAAGAAGCATTAGAACTCTATTGCTACGATACGTAGACATCTGCAAACGCTATTTCCTAGCATGGAAGTGTTTTATTTACGTTCATTTGAAGTGAATATGAGGTATACATGACACTTCGCAATGAATATTATATCTTATCATGAAACATAGAAGTGAGATGCCATATCGCGTTTTAAGAAGCATTAGAACTCTATTGCTACGATAAGTAGACATCTGCAAACGCTATTTCCTAGCATGGAAGTGTCGCATTTACATCCTTTGGAAGTGAATACGAGACATACATGACACTTCGCAATGAATATTATAGCTTATCATGAAACATAGGAATGATGTGCTATATCGCGTTTTGAGAAGCATTAGAACTCTATTGCTATTACACGTAGACATCTGCAAACTCTATTTCCTAGCAAGGAAGATTCGCACTTACATGCCACTGAAGTGTATACGAGGTATACATAACATTACACAATGAATATTATATCTTATTACGAAACATAGAAGTGAAATACGACATCTCGTTTTAAGAAGCATTAGTACTCTATTGCTGTGATACGTAGACATCTGCAAACAATATTTCCTAGCAAGGAAGTGTCGCATTTACATTCTTTTGAAGTGAATACGAGGTATACATGACACTTCGCAATGAATATTATACCTTATCATGAAACATAGAAGAGAGTTGCGATATCGCGTTTTAGGAAGCATTCAACTCTATTGCTGCGATACGTAGACATCTGCAAACGCTATTTCCTCGCATGGAAGTGTCGCATTTACAATCTTTTGAAGTGAATACGAGATATACATGACACTTCGCAATGAATATTATATCTTATCATGAAACATAGAAGTGAGATGCGATATCGCGTTCTAAGAAGCACTAGAACTCTATTGCTACGATACGTAGACATCTGCAAACGCTATTTCCTAGGTTGGAAGGGTCGCATTTACATTCTTTTGAAGTGAGTACGAGGTATACATAACACTCCATAATGAATATTATATCTTCTCATGAAACATAGCAGTGAGATGCGATATCGCGTTTTAAGAATCATTAGAACTCTATTGCTATGATACGTAGACATCTGCAAACGCTATATCCTAGCATGGAAGTGTCGCATTTACATTCATTTGAATTGAATTCGAGGTATACATGACGCTTCGCATTGAATATTATACCTTATCATGAAACATAGAAGAGGGATGCGATATCGCGTTTTAGGAAGCATTGGAACTCTATTGCTGCGATACGTAGAAATCTGCAAACGCTATTTCCTAGCATGGAAGTGTCGCATTTACATTCTTTTGATGTGAATACGAGATATACATGACACTTCGCAATGAATACTATATCTTATCATGAAACATAGGAATGAGGTGCTATATCGAGTTTTGAGAAGCATTAGAACTCTATTGCCTATATAAGTAGACATCTGCCAACTCTATTTCCTAGCAAGGAAATTTCGCACTTACATTCCACTGAAGTGAATACGAGGTATACATAAAATTACACAATGAATATTATACCTTATTACGAAACATAGAAATGAAATACGACATCTCGTTTTAAGAAGCATTAGTACTCTACTGCTGTGATACGTAGACATCTGCAAACAATATTTCCTAGCAAGGAAGTGTCGCATTTACATTCTTGTGAAGTGAAATCGCGGTATACATGACACTTCGCAATGAATATTATATCTTATCATGAAACATAGAAGTGTGATGCGATATCGCATTTTAAGAAGCAATAGAACCCTACTGCTACGATACGTAGACATCTGCAAACGCTACTTCCTAGCATGGAAGTGTCGCATTTACATTCGTTTGAAGTGAATACGAGATATACATGACACTTCGCAATAAATATTATATCTTATCATGAAACATAGCAGTGAGATGCGATATCGCGTTTTAAGAAGCACTAGAACTCTATTGCTACGATACGTAGACATCTGCAAACGCTATTTCCTAGCATGGAAGTGTCGCATTTACATTCATTTGATGTGAATACGGGGTATACATGACACTTCGCAATGAATATTATATCTTATCATGAGACATAGGAATGAGGTGCTATATCGCGTTTTGAGAAGCATTAGAACTCTATTGCTACGATACGTAGACATCTGCAAACGCTATTTCCTAGCATGGAAGTGTCGCATTTACATTCATTTGAAGTGAATACGAGGTATACATGACACTTCGTAATGAATATTATACCTTATCATGAAACATAGAAGAGTGATGCGATATCGCGTTTTAGGAAGCATTGGAACTCTATTGCTGCGATACGTAGACATCTGCAAACGCTATTTCCTAGCATGGAAGTGTCGCATTTACATTCTTTTGATGTGAATACGAGATATACATGACACTTCGCAATGAATATTATATCTTCTCATGAAACATAGAAATGAGGTGCTATATCGAGTTTTGAGAAGCATTAGAACTCTATTGCCTATATAAGTAGACATCTGCAAACTCTATTTCCTAGCAAGGAAATTTCGCACTTACATTCCACTGAAGTGAATACGAGGTATACATAAAATTACACAATGAATATTATACCTTATTACGAAACATAGAAATGAAATACGACATCTCGTTTTAAGAAGCATTAGTACTCTACTGCTGTGATACGTAGACATCTGCAAACAATATTTCCTAGCAAGGAAGTGTCGCATTTACATTCTTGTGATGTGAAATCGCGGTATACATGACACTTCGCAATGAATATTATATCTTATCATGAAACATAGAAGTGTGATGCGATATCGCATTTTAAGAAGCAATAGAACCCTATTGCTACGATACGTAGACATCTGCAAACGCTACTTCCTAGCATGGAAGTGTCGCATTTACATTCGTTTGAAGTGAATACGAGATATACATGACACTTCGCAATGAATATTATATCTTATCATGAAACATAGCAGTGAGATGCGATATCGCGTTTTAAGAAGCACTAGAACTCTATTGCTACGATACGTAGACATCTGCAAACGCTATTTCCTAGCATGGAAGTGTCGCATTTACATTCATTTGATGTGAATACGGGGTATACATGACACTTCGCTATGAATATTATACCTTATCATGAAACATAGAAGAGTGATGCGATATCGCGATTTAGGAAGCATTGGATCTCTATTGCTGCGATACGTAGACATCTGCAAACGCTATTTCCTAGCATGGAAGTGTCGCATTTACATTCTTTTGAAGTGAATACAAGCTATACATGACACTTCGCAATGAATATTATATCTTATCATGAGACATAGGAATGAGGTGCTATATCACGTTTTGAGAAGCATTAGAACTCAATTGCTACGATACGTAGACATCTGCAAACGCTATTTCCTAGCATGGAAGTGTCGCATTTACATTCATTTGAGGTGAATACGAGGTATACATGACACTTCGCAATGAATATTATACCTTATCATGAAACATAGAAGAGTGATGCGATATCGCGTTTTAGGAAGCATTGGAACTTTATTGCTGCGATACGTAGACATCTGCAAACGCTATTTCCTAGCATGGAAGTGTCGCATTTACATTCTTTTGATGTGAATACGAGATATACATGACACTTCGCAATGAATATTATATCTTCTCATGAAACATAGAAATGAGATGCGACATCTCGTTTTAAGAAGCACTGGAACTCTATTGCTACGATACGTAGACATCTGCAAACGCTATTTCCTAGCATGGAAGTGTCGCATTTACATTCTTTTGATGTGAATACGAGATATACATGACACTTCGCAATGAATATTATATCTTCTCATGAAACATAGAAATGAGATGCGACATCTCGTTTTAAGAAGCACTAGAACTCTATTGCTACAATACGTAGACATCTGCAAACGCTATTTCCTAGCATGGAAGTGTCGCACTTACATTCTCTTGATGTGAATACGAGATATACATGACACTTCGCAATGAATATTATATCTTCTCATGAAACATAGAAATGAGATGCGACATCTCGTTTTAAGAAGCATTAGTACACTATTGCTGTGATACGTAGACATCTGCATACGCTATTTCCTAGCATGGAAGTGTGGCATTTACATTCATTTGAAGTGAATACGAGGTATACATGACACTTCGTAATGAATATTATATCTTATCATAAAACATAGAAGTGAGATGCGATATCGCGTTCCAAGAAGCATTAGAACTCTATTGCTACGATACGTAGACATCTGCAAACGCTATTTCCTAGCATGGAAGTGTTTTATTTACGTTCATTTGAAGTGAATATGAGGTATACATGACACTTCGCAATGAATATTATATCTTATCATGAAACATAGAAGTGAGATGCCATATCGCGTTTTAAGAAGCATTAGAACTCTATTGCTACGATAAGTAGACATCTGCAAACGCTATTTCCTAGCATGGAAGTGTCGCATTTACATCCTTTGGAAGTGAATACGAGACATACATGACACTTCGCAATGAATATTATAGCTTATCATGAAACATAGGAATGATGTGCTATATCGCGTTTTGAGAAGCATTAGAACTCTATTGCTATTACACGTAGACATCTGCAAACTCTATTTCCTAGCAAGGAAGATTCGCACTTACATGCCACTGAAGTGTATACGAGGTATACATAACATTACACAATGAATATTATATCTTATTACGAAACATAGAAGTGAAATACGACATCTCGTTTTAAGAAGCATTAGTACTCTATTGCTGTGATACGTAGACATCTGCAAACAATATTTCCTAGCAAGGAAGTGTCGCATTTACATTCTTTTGAAGTGAATACGAGGTATACATGACACTTCGCAATGAATATTATACCTTATCATGAAACATAGAAGAGAGGTGCGATATCGCGTTTTAGGAAGCATTCAACTCTATTGCTGCGATACGTAGACATCTGCAAACGCTATTTCCTCGCATGGAAGTGTCGCATTTACAATCTTTTGAAGTGAATACGAGATATACATGACACTTCGCAATGAATATTATATCTTATCATGAAACATAGAAGTGAGATGCGATATCGCGTTCTAAGAAGCACTAGAACTCTATTGCTACGATACGTAGACATCTGCAAACGCTATTTCCTAGGTTGGAAGGGTCGCATTTACATTCTTTTGAAGTGAGTACGAGGTATACATAACACTCCATAATGAATATTATATCTTCTCATGAAACATAGCAGTGAGATGCGATATCGCGTTTTAAGAAGCATTAGTACTCTACTGCTGTGATACGTAGACATTTGCAAACAATATTTCCTAGCAAGGAAGTGTCGCATTTACATTCTTGTGAAGTGAAATCGCGGTATACATGACACTTCGCAATGAATATTATATCTTATCATGAAACATTGAAGAGTGATGCGATATCGCGATTTAGGAAGCATTGGATCTCTATTGCTGCGATACGTAGACATCTGCAAACGCTATTTCCTAGCATGGAAGTGTCGCATTTACATTCTTTTGAAGTGAATACAAGCTATACATGACACATCGCAATGAATATTATATCTTATCATGAGACATAGGAATGAGGTGCTATATCACGTTTTGAGAAGCATTAGAACTCTATTGCTACGATACGTAGACATCTGCAAACGCTATTTCCTAGCATGGAAGTGTCGCATTTACATTCATTTGAAGTGAATACGAGGTATACATGACACTTCGTAATGAATATTATACCTTATCATGAAACATAGAAGTGTGATGCGATATCGCGTTTTAAGAAGCATTAGTACACTATTGCTGTGATACGTAGACATCTGCAAACGTTATTTCCTAGCATGGAAGTGTGGCATTTACATTCATTTGAAGTGAATACGAGGTATACATGACACTTCGTAATGAATATTATATCTTATCATGAAACATAGAAGTGAGATGCGATATCGCGTTCTAAGAAGCATTAGAACTCTATTGCTACGATACGTAGACATCTGCAAACGCTATTTCCTAGCATGGAAGTGTCTTATTTACGTTCATTTGAAGTGAATATGAGGTATACATGACACTTCGCAATGAATATTATATCTTATCATGAAACATAGAAGTGAGATGCGATATCGCGTTTTAAGAAGCATTAGAACTCTATTGCTACGATAAGTAGACATCTGCAAACGCTATTTCCTAGCATGGAAGTGTCGCATTTACATCCTTTTGAAGTGAATACGAGACATACATGACACTTCGCAATGAATATTATAGCTTATCATGAAACATAGGAATGATGTGCTATATCGCGTTTTGAGAAGCATTAGAACACTATTGCTATTATACGTAGACATCTGCAAACTCTATTTCCTAACAAGGAAGTTTCGCACTTACATGCCACTGAAGTGTATACGAGGTATACATAACATTACACAATGAATATTATATCTTATTACGAAACATAGAAGTGAAATACGACATCTCGTTTTAAGAAGCATTATTACTCTATTGCTGTGATACGTAGACATCTGCAAACAATATTTCCTAGCAAGGAAGTGTCGCATTTACATTCTTTTGAAGTGAATACGAGGTATACATGACAGTTCGCAATGAATATTACACCTTATCATGAAACATAGAAGAGAGGTGCGATATCGCGTTTTAGGAAGCATTCAACTCTATTGCTGCGATACGTAGACATCTGCAAACGCTATTTCCTCGCATGGAAGTGTCGCATTTACAATCTTTTGAAGTGAATACGAGATATACATGACACTTCGCAATGAATATTATATCTTATCATGAAACATAGGAATGAGGTGCTATATCGCATTTTGAGAAGCATTAGAATTCTATTGCTAATATGCGTAGACATCTGCAAACTCTATTTCCTAGCATGGACATGTGGCACTTACATTCCACTGAAGTGAATACGAGGTATACATAACATTACACAATGAGTATTATATCTTATTACGAAACATAGAAATGAAATACGACATCTCGTTTTAAGAAGCATTATTACTCTATTGCTGTGATACGTAGACATCCGCAAACGCTATTTCCTAGCATGGAAGTGTCGCATTTACATTCTTTTGATGTGAATACGAGATATACATGACACTTCGCAATGAATATTATATCTTCTCATGAAACATAGAAATGAGATGCGACATCTCGTTTTAAGAAGCACTAGAACTCTATTGCTACGATACGTAGACATCTGCAAACGCTATTTCCTAGCATGGAAGTGTCGCATTTACATTCTTTTGATGTGAATACGAGATATACATGACACTTCGCAATGAATATTATACCTTCTCATGAAACATAGAAATGAGATGCGACATCTCGTTTTAAGAAGCATTAGTACACTATTGCTGTGATACGTAGACATCTGCAAACGCTATTTCCTAGCATGGAAGTGTGGCATTTACATTCATTTGAAGTGAATACGAGGTATACATGACACTTCGTAATGAATATTATATCTTATCATGAAACATAGAAGTGAGATGCGATATCGCGTTCTAAGAAGCAAGAGAACTCTATTGCTACGATACGTAGACATCTGCAAACGCTATTTCCTAGCATGGAAGTGTCTTATTTACGTTCATTTGAAGTGAATATGAGGTATACATGACAGTTCGCAATGAATATTACACCTTATCATGAAACATAGAAGAGAGGTGCGATATCGCGTTTTAGGAAGCATTCAACTCTATTGCTGCGATACGTAGACATCTGCAAACGCTATTTCCTCGCATGGAAGTGTCGCATTTACAATCTTTTGAAGTGAATACGAGATATACATGACACTTCGCAATGAATATTATATCTTATCATGAAACATAGGAATGAGGTGCTATATCGCATTTTGAGAAGCATTAGAATTCTATTGCTAATATGCGTAGACATCTGCAAACTCTATTTCCTAGCATGGACATGTGGCACTTACATTCCACTGAAGTGAATACGAGGTATACATAACATTACACAATGAGTATTATATCTTATTACGAAACATAGAAATGAAATACGACATCTCGTTTTAAGAAGCATTATTACTCTATTGCTGTGATACGTAGACATCCGCAAACGCTATTTCCTAGCATGGAAGTGTCGCATTTACATTCTTTTGATGTGAATACGAGATATACATGACACTACGCAATGAATATTATATCTTCTCATGAAACATAGAAATGAGATGCGACATCTCGTTTTAAGAAGCACTAGAACTCTATTGCTACGATACGTAGACATCTGCAAACGCTATTTCCTAGCATGGAAGTGTCGCATTTACATTCTTTTGATGTGAATACGAGATATACATGACACTTCGCAATGAATATTATACCTTCTCATGAAACATAGAAATGAGATGCGACATCTCGTTTTAAGAAGCATTAGTACACTATTGCTGTGATACGTAGACATCTGCAAACGCTATTTCCTAGCATGGAAGTGTGGCATTTACATTCATTTGAAGTGAATACGAGGTATACATGACACTTCGTAATGAATATTATATCCTATCATGAAACATAGAAGCGAGATGCGATATCGCGTTCTAAGAAGCATTAGAACTCTATTGCTACGATACGTAGACATCTGCAAACGCTATTTCCTAGCATGGAAGTGTCTTATTTACGTTCATTTGAAGTGAATATGAGGTATACATGACACTTCGCAATGAATATTATATCTTATCATGAAACATAGAAGTGAGATGCGATATCGCGTTTTAAGAAGCATTAGAAATCTATTGCTACGATAAGTAGACATCTGCAAACGCTATTTCCTAGCATGGAAGTGTCGCATTTACATCCTTTTGAAGTGAATACGAGACATACATGACACTTCGCAATGAATATTATAGCTTATCATGAAACATAGGAATGATGTGCTATATCGCGTTTTGAGAAGCATTAGAACACTATTGCTATTACACGTAGACATCTGCAAACTCTATTTCCTAGCAAGGAAGATTCGCACTTACATGCCACTGAAGTGTATACGAGGTATACATAACATTACACAGTGAATATTATATCTTATTACGAAACATAGAAGTGGAATACGACATCTCGTTTTAAGAAGCATTAGTACTCTATTGCTGTGATACGTAGACATCTGCAAACAATATTTCCTAGCAAGGAAGTGTCGCATTTACATTCTTTTGAAGTGAATACGAGGTATACATGACACTTCGCAATGAATATTATACCTTATCATGAAACATAGAAGAGAGGTGCGATATCGCGTTTTAGGAAGCATTCAACTCTATTGCTGCGATACGTAGACATCTGCAAACGCTATTTCCTCGCATGGAAGTGTCGCATTTACATTCGTTTGAAGTGAATACGAGATATACATGACACTTCGCAATGAATATTATATCTTATCATGAAACATAGCAGTGAGATGCGATATCGCGTATTAAGAAGCACTAGAACTCTATTGCTACGATACGTAGACATCTGCAAACGCTATTTCCTAGCATGGAAGTGTCGCATTTACATTCATTTGATGTGAATACGGGGTATACTTGACACTTCGCTATGAATATTATACCTTATCATGAAACATAGAAGAGTGATGCGATATCGCGATTTAGGAAGCATTGGATCTCTATTGCTGCGATACGTAGACATCTGCAAACGCTATTTCCTAGCATGGAAGTGTCGCATTTACATTCTTTTGAAGTGAATACGAGGTATACATGACACTTCGCAATGAATATTATACCTTATCATGAAACATAGAAGAGAGGTGCGATATCGCGTTTTAGGAAGCATTCAACTCTATTGCTGCGATACGTAGACATCTGCAAACGCTATTTCCTCGCATGGAAGTGTCGCATTTACAATCTTTTGAAGTGAATACGAGATATACATGACACTTCGCAATGAATATTATATCTTATCATGAAACATAGAAGTGAGATGCGATATCGCGTTCTAAGAAGCACTAGAACTCTATTGCTACGATACGTAGACATCTGCAAACGCTATTTCCTAGGTTGGAAGGGTCGCATTTACATTCTTTTGAAGTGAGTACGAGGTATACATAACACTCCATAATGAATATTATATCTTCTCATGAAACATAGCAGTGAGATGCGATATCGCGTTTTAAGAAGCATTAGTACTCTACTGCTGTGATACGTAGACATTTGCAAACAATATTTCCTAGCAAGGAAGTGTCGCATTTACATTCTTGTGAAGTGAAATCGCGGTATACATGACACTTCGCAATGAATATTATATCTTATCATGAAACATTGAAGAGTGATGCGATATCGCGATTTAGGAAGCATTGGATCTCTATTGCTGCGATACGTAGACATCTGCAAACGCTATTTCCTAGCATGGAAGTGTCGCATTTACATTCTTTTGAAGTGAATACAAGCTATACATGACACATCGCAATGAATATTATATCTTATCATGAGACATAGGAATGAGGTGCTATATCACGTTTTGAGAAGCATTAGAACTCTATTGCTACGATACGTAGACATCTGCAAACGCTATTTCCTAGCATGGAAGTGTCGCATTTACATTCATTTGAAGTGAATACGAGGTATACATGACACTTCGTAATGAATATTATACCTTATCATGAAACATAGAAGTGTGATGCGATATCGCGTTTTAAGAAGCATTAGTACACTATTGCTGTGATACGTAGACATCTGCAAACGTTATTTCCTAGCATGGAAGTGTGGCATTTACATTCATTTGAAGTGAATACGAGGTATACATGACACTTCGTAATGAATATTATATCTTATCATGAAACATAGAAGTGAGATGCGATATCGCGTTCTAAGAAGCATTAGAACTCTATTGCTACGATACGTAGACATCTGCAAACGCTATTTCCTAGCATGGAAGTGTCTTATTTACGTTCATTTGAAGTGAATATGAGGTATACATGACACTTCGCAATGAATATTATATCTTATCATGAAACATAGAAGTGAGATGCGATATCGCGTTTTAAGAAGCATTAGAACTCTATTGCTACGATAAGTAGACATCTGCAAACGCTATTTCCTAGCATGGAAGTGTCGCATTTACATCCTTTTGAAGTGAATACGAGACATACATGACACTTCGCAATGAATATTATAGCTTATCATGAAACATAGGAATGATGTGCTATATCGCGTTTTGAGAAGCATTAGAACACTATTGCTATTATACGTAGACATCTGCAAACTCTATTTCCTAGCAAGGAAGTTTCGCACTTACATGCCACTGAAGTGTATACGAGGTATACATAACATTACACAATGAATATTATATCTTATTACGAAACATAGAAGTGAAATACGACATCTCGTTTTAAGAAGCATTATTACTCTATTGCTGTGATACGTAGACATCTGCAAACAATATTTCCTAGCAAGGAAGTGTCGCATTTACATTCTTTTGAAGTGAATACGAGGTATACATGACAGTTCGCAATGAATATTACACCTTATCATGAAACATAGAAGAGAGGTGCGATATCGCGTTTTAGGAAGCATTCAACTCTATTGCTGCGATACGTAGACATCTGCAAACGCTATTTCCTCGCATGGAAGTGTCGCATTTACAATCTTTTGAAGTGAATACGAGATATACATGACACTTCGCAATGAATATTATATCTTATCATGAAACATAGGAATGAGGTGCTATATCGCATTTTGAGAAGCATTAGAATTCTATTGCTAATATGCGTAGACATCTGCAAACTCTATTTCCTAGCATGGACATGTGGCACTTACATTCCACTGAAGTGAATACGAGGTATACATAACATTACACAATGAGTATTATATCTTATTACGAAACATAGAAATGAAATACGACATCTCGTTTTAAGAAGCATTATTACTCTATTGCTGTGATACGTAGACATCCGCAAACGCTATTTCCTAGCATGGAAGTGTCGCATTTACATTCTTTTGATGTGAATACGAGATATACATGACACTTCGCAATGAATATTATATCTTCTCATGAAACATAGAAATGAGATGCGACATCTCGTTTTAAGAAGCACTAGAACTCTATTGCTACGATACGTAGACATCTGCAAACGCTATTTCCTAGCATGGAAGTGTCGCATTTACATTCTTTTGATGTGAATACGAGATATACATGACACTTCGCAATGAATATTATACCTTCTCATGAAACATAGAAATGAGATGCGACATCTCGTTTTAAGAAGCATTAGTACACTATTGCTGTGATACGTAGACATCTGCAAACGCTATTTCCTAGCATGGAAGTGTGGCATTTACATTCATTTGAAGTGAATACGAGGTATACATGACACTTCGTAATGAATATTATATCTTATCATGAAACATAGAAGTGAGATGCGATATCGCGTTCTAAGAAGCAAGAGAACTCTATTGCTACGATACGTAGACATCTGCAAACGCTATTTCCTAGCATGGAAGTGTCTTATTTACGTTCATTTGAAGTGAATATGAGGTATACATGACAGTTCGCAATGAATATTACACCTTATCATGAAACATAGAAGAGAGGTGCGATATCGCGTTTTAGGAAGCATTCAACTCTATTGCTGCGATACGTAGACATCTGCAAACGCTATTTCCTCGCATGGAAGTGTCGCATTTACAATCTTTTGAAGTGAATACGAGATATACATGACACTTCGCAATGAATATTATATCTTATCATGAAACATAGGAATGAGGTGCTATATCGCATTTTGAGAAGCATTAGAATTCTATTGCTAATATGCGTAGACATCTGCAAACTCTATTTCCTAGCATGGACATGTGGCACTTACATTCCACTGAAGTGAATACGAGGTATACATAACATTACACAATGAGTATTATATCTTATTACGAAACATAGAAATGAAATACGACATCTCGTTTTAAGAAGCATTATTACTCTATTGCTGTGATACGTAGACATCCGCAAACGCTATTTCCTAGCATGGAAGTGTCGCATTTACATTCTTTTGATGTGAATACGAGATATACATGACACTACGCAATGAATATTATATCTTCTCATGAAACATAGAAATGAGATGCGACATCTCGTTTTAAGAAGCACTAGAACTCTATTGCTACGATACGTAGACATCTGCAAACGCTATTTCCTAGCATGGAAGTGTCGCATTTACATTCTTTTGATGTGAATACGAGATATACATGACACTTCGCAATGAATATTATACCTTCTCATGAAACATAGAAATGAGATGCGACATCTCGTTTTAAGAAGCATTAGTACACTATTGCTGTGATACGTAGACATCTGCAAACGCTATTTCCTAGCATGGAAGTGTGGCATTTACATTCATTTGAAGTGAATACGAGGTATACATGACACTTCGTAATGAATATTATATCCTATCATGAAACATAGAAGCGAGATGCGATATCGCGTTCTAAGAAGCATTAGAACTCTATTGCTACGATACGTAGACATCTGCAAACGCTATTTCCTAGCATGGAAGTGTCTTATTTACGTTCATTTGAAGTGAATATGAGGTATACATGACACTTCGCAATGAATATTATATCTTATCATGAAACATAGAAGTGAGATGCGATATCGCGTTTTAAGAAGCATTAGAACTCTATTGCTACGATAAGTAGACATCTGCAAACGCTATTTCCTAGCATGGAAGTGTCGCATTTACATCCTTTTGAAGTGAATACGAGACATACATGACACTTCGCAATGAATATTATAGCTTATCATGAAACATAGGAATGATGTGCTATATCGCGTTTTGAGAAGCATTAGAACACTATTGCTATTACACGTAGACATCTGCAAACTCTATTTCCTAGCAAGGAAGATTCGCACTTACATGCCACTGAAGTGTATACGAGGTATACATAACATTACACAGTGAATATTATATCTTATTACGAAACATAGAAGTGAAATACGACATCTCGTTTTAAGAAGCATTAGTACTCTATTGCTGTGATACGTAGACATCTGCAAACAATATTTCCTAGCAAGGAAGTGTCGCATTTACATTCTTTTGAAGTGAATACGAGGTATACATGACACTTCGCAATGAATATTATACCTTATCATGAAACATAGAAGAGAGGTGCGATATCGCGTTTTAGGAAGCATTCAACTCTATTGCTGCGATACGTAGACATCTGCAAACGCTATTTCCTCGCATGGAAGTGTCGCATTTACATTCGTTTGAAGTGAATACGAGATATACATGACACTTCGCAATGAATATTATATCTTATCATGAAACATAGCAGTGAGATGCGATATCGCGTTTTAAGAAGCACTAGAACTCTATTGCTACGATACGTAGACATCTGCAAACGCTATTTCCTAGCATGGAAGTGTCGCATTTACATTCATTTGATGTGAATACGGGGTATACATGACACTTCGCAATGAATATTATATCTTATCATGAGACATAGGAATGAGGTGCTATATCGCGTTTTGAGAAGCATTAGAACTCTATTGCTACGATACGTAGACATCTGCAAACGCTATTTCCTAGCATGGAAGTGTCGCATTTACATTCATTTGAAGTGAATACGAGGTATACATGACACTTCGTAATGAATATTATACCTTATCATGAAACATAGAAGAGTGATGCGACATCTCGTTTTAAGAAGCACTAGAACTCTATTGCTACGATACGTAGACATCTGCAAACGCTATTTCCTAGCATGGAAGTGTCGCATTTACATTCTCTTGATGTGAATACGAGATATACATGACACTTCGCAATGAATATTATATCTTCTCATGAAACATAGAAATGAGATGCGACATCTCGTTTTAGGAAGCATTAGTACACTATTGCTGTGATAC